>NW_025226156.1:76419-116928 GCF_018294505.1 Triticum aestivum | reverse complement strand
GGGCCGGCGCCCCCCCAGGGGGCCTATATAAAGGGGGGGAGGGAGGGCAGCAACCTACAGCCTTGGGCGCCTCCCTCCTCCCCTGCAACACCTCTCTCTCTCTCGCAGAAGCTCGGCGAAGCCCTGCCGGAGACCCGCTACATCCACCACCACGCCGTCGTGCTGTTGGATCTCCATCAACCTCTCCTTCCCCCTTGCTGGATCAAGAAGGAGGAGACGTCGCTGCACCGTACGTGTGTTGAACGCGGAGGTGCCGTCCGTTCGGCACTCGGTCATCGGTGATTTGGATCACGGCGAGTACGACTCCGTCATCCACGTTCATTGGAACGCTTCCGCTCGCGATCTACAAGGGTATGTAGATGCACTCCCTTCCCCTCGTTGCTAGTACACTACATAGATGCATCTTGGTGAGCGTAGGAAAATTTTAAATTATGCTACGATTCCCAACAGGGATTGCCATGCAACGGATGCACTAGAGCTATAAGTGTATGAAAGCTCAAACTGAAAACTAAGTGGGTGTGCATCCAACTTGCTTTCTCATGAAGACCTCGGGCGATTGAGGAAGCCCATCATCGAAATATACAAGCCAAGTTCTATAATGAAAATTCCCACTAGTATATGAAAGTGAAAGCATAGGAGACTCTCTCTATGAAGAACATGGTGCTACTTTGAAGCACAAGTGTGGTAAAAGGATAGTAGCATTAACCCTTCTCTCTTTTTCTCTCATTTTTTTATCTTTTTTTGGTGGGCTTCTCTGGCCTCTTTTATTTTTCACAAAGTCCGGAGACTCATCCGACTTGTGGGGGAATCATAGTTTCCATCATCCTTTCCTCACTGGGGCAGTGCTCTAATAATGATGATCATCACACTTTATTTACTTACAACTCAATATTAAAACTCGATATCTAGAACAAATATATGACTCTATATGAATGCCTCCGGCGGTGTACCGGGATGTGCAATGATCTAGCGTAGCAATGACATCAAAAAACGGACAAGCCATGAAAACATCATGCTAACTATCTTACGATCATGCAAAGCAATATGACAATGAATGCTCAAGTCATGTATATGATGATGATGAAAGTTGCATGGCAATATATCTCGTAATGGCTATGGAAATGCCATGATAGGTAGGTATGGTGACTGTTTTGAGGAAGATATAAGGAGGCTTATGTGTGATAGAGTGTATCATATCACGGGGTTTGGATGCACCGGCGAAGTTTGCACCAACTCTCGAGGTGAGAAAGGGCAATGCAGGGTACCGAAGAGGCTAGCAATGATGGAAGGGTGAGAGTGCGTATAATCCATGGACTCACATTAGTCATAAAGAACTCATATACTTATTGCAAAAGTTTATTAGCCCTCGAAGCAAAGTACTACTACGCATGCCCCTAGGGGGGAGGTTGGTTGGAGTTAACCATCGCGCGCCCCCGACCTCCACACAAAGGAAGACAATCAATAAATACCTCATGCTCCAACTTCGTTACATAACAGTTCACCATACGTGCATGCTACGGGACTTGCAAACCTCAACACAAGTATTTCTCAATTTCACAATTACTCAACTAGCACGACTCTAATATCACCACCTTTATATCGCAAAACTATTGCAAGGAATCAAACATATCATATTCAGTGATCTACAAGTTTTATGTAGGATTTTATGACTAACCATGTGAATGACCAATTCCTGTCATCTCTCTAAATAGATATAAGTGAAGCAAGAGAGTTTAATTCTTTCTAGAAAAGATATGCCCACGCTCTAACAAATATAAGTGAAGCAAAAGAGCATTCTACAAATGGCGGTTTCCTATGTGAAGAGAAACAGGCAATCCAAGCTTCAAATGATATAAGTGAAGCACATGAAGCATTCTATAAAGCCATACTGAAAAGATATAAGTGAAGTGCAATGAGCATTCTATAAATCAACCAAGGACTATCTCATACAAGCATGGTGCAAAAAAGAAAAAGTGAAAACTAAATGCAAAAGACGCTCCAAGACTTGCACATAATGCATGAACGAAACGAATCCGAAAACATACCGATACTTGTTGAAGAAAGAGGGGATGCCTTCCGGGGCATCCCCAAGCTTAGACGCTTGAGTCTCCTTGAATATTTTCTTGGGGTGCCTTGGGCATCCCCAAGCTTGAGCTCTTGCCTCTCCTTCTTCTCCTCACATCGAGACCTTCTCGATCATCGAACACTTCATCCACACAAAACTTCAACAGAAAACTCGGTAAGATCCGTTAGTATAATAAAGCAAATCACTACTCTAAGTACTGTTGTAAACAAATTCATATTTTGTTTTTGCATTGCGTCTACTGTAATATAGCTTTTCCATGGCTTAATCCACTGGTACAAATTGATAGTTTCATCAAAACAAGCAAACTATGCATCAAAAACAGAATCTATCTAAAACAGAACAGTCTGTAACAATCTGAACATTCACCATACTTCTGATACTTGAAAATTCTGCCAAAATTAGGAAAAATAAACAATTTGTACAGCAAGACCGTGCAAAAAGAATCAGAACCGTTTGAAGTTCCAGTAAAACATGAAAAATCGCGCACTACAGCCAAAGTTTATGTCCTGCACCGCACAAACCAACAAGCATTGTAAACATCCTAAAGGCAAACCTTGGCACATTATTTTTATAACACAATGGAATTGTACAAGGGGATAATTATTTTTATTGAAAAGTTTCTGTAATTAAGATTCACAAAGTTCCCATGGGCATGAACAAAGTTCAAGGACGTCCCCCACTTTCACAATGCTCGTCTCTCTCACTTTCACTTTTCTTTTTGAAAAGTTTTGGGTTCCCCTCTTTATTTTTTTATTTTTAAACTATATAAAAGCACTCAACAGAAATAAATGACTCTCTAAAACTTCCGGGTTGTCTCCCTGGCAGCGCTTTCTTTAAAGCCATTAAGCTAGGCATATAGTGCTCAAGTAATGGATCCACCCAGATCCCAAGGTATATCAAAGCCAATTTTAATTAACAATGATTTGTAATTTAGTAGTGAGCACAAAGTAACATATATCATGCAACAACGAAGTCTAACTCTCTTCCTATGCATCGGCATGTCATAAAAGAACAATTCATGAATGCAAAGTAAAGGCCAATGCATAGTATAAGCAGTTTCTTGCAATTCTATCGTGTTGGAAACATAAAGAGGCGGAGATGTAGTTCCTCTCTCATAATAATTGCAAGTAGGAGCAGCAAGAACATGCATATTATATCTATCAAAATCATCATGTGTGGTAGTAAAACGCAACCCATCAATATAATCCTTAATAAGCACAAACTTCTCCGATATAGTGTAGTTGGGAGAATTCAAAAAGATAATAGGACTATCATGCGTGGGTGCAATAGCAACAATTTCATGTTTAACATAAGGAACTATAGCAAGTTCATCTCCATAAGCATAATTCATATTGGCATCTTGGCCACAAGCATAGCAAGCATCATCAAAAAGGGATATTTCAAAAGAATCAAAGGGATCATAACAGTCATCATAGCAATCATCCTTCGGTAAGGACGAAGGGGAATTAAACAATGTATGGGTCGAAGAGTTACTCTCATTAGAAGGTGGGCACGGGTGATCAATCCGCTCTTCCTCCTTTTGTTCTTCGCTCTCCTCCTCATCTTTTTCATCCAATGAGCTCACAGTTTCATCAACTTCTTCTTCCATATATTCCTGCAAAATATTAGTCTCTTCTTGGACAGCAGAGACTTTCTCAATAAGTGCATTAATATCGGAATTGTATTCATAATTCTCATAACAATATTTAAGGATAGCTAAATTTTCAGGTCTATAAACCGAATCATCAAAATCTTCAAACTCTTTAAACATAGATTCAATTTCATAAGCACCCATAAAAGCAACAAATTCTTCTATTTGTTCCACATCATAGTAATCATATATACCATTAGCATAAGAAGCTAAGGTTTTATTATCATTAAATTTGCATGAAAAGGGAAGGTGTGGAGCCTTCATCCTAGAGCAACAAGTATAATCATATCTCAAGCATAGTTGCCTAGCATACCACTTCAATATATGAATTTGATCCCATAATAGTTTCCCTTTTTGTGTCAAGTGATAATCCCTAAAGTATTCACGTTGATCCAACGTTACTCCCATTACATAATTGAATGGGGTTTTCTCAGGATTATTAATATCTTTCACATAACCAACATCGAGGGTTTTAGGAGGTTCCCCATCTCCATGAGCAGCAAGTACACCTAATTTTTTTGGTATTTCGTGTTCCATATATAACTAATGATAAAGAACAACTAAGAACAGCAAATAAAAATTACTTAGTGATAAAGCAAACAAGCACACACGAGAATATTCACCCCACGCTATTGCTCCCCGGCAACGGCGCCAGAAAAAGGTCTTGATAACCCACAAGCATAGGGGATCAATTGTAGCCTCTTTCGATAAGTAAGAGTGTCGAACCCAATGAGGAGCTAAAGGTAGAACAAATATTCCCTCAAGTTCTATCGACCACCGATACAACTCTACGCACGCTTGACGTTCGCTTTACCTAGAACAAGTATGAAACTAGAAGTACTTTGTAGGTGTTTTTGGATAGGTTTGCAAGATAATAAAGAGCACGAGAATAAAAACTAGGGGCTGTTTAGATAAAGACGCAATAGAGTAAATATAGCGAGTGTGGAAAAGTGGTGGTAGGAGTTGTGAAATTGTCCCTAAGCAATTGACTACTTTACTAGACCGATAGCAAGGTTTATGTGGGAGAGGCCACTGCTAGCGTGTCATCCCTGACTTGGAATTCTATGCACTTATGATTGGAACTATTAGCAAGCATCCGCAACTACTAACGTTCATTAAGGTAAAACCCAACCATAGCATTAAGATATATTGGTCCCCCTTCAATCCCGTATGCATCAATTTCTATGCTAGGTTGAAGCTTCTGTCACTCTTGCCCTCCAATATATAGTCATATCAACATACAACTAACCCTATGGCGTGATCCACGCGCACGCTCATATGATGGGCACCAAAGGACATCAACATAACCACAAGCAAATTAAATCAACCATAGCAATTCATCAACCACCGATAGGACAACGAAAATCTACTCAGACATCATAGGATGGCAACACATCATTGGATAATAATATGAAGCATACAGCACCATGTTCAAGTAGAGGGTACAGCGGGTTGCGGGAGAGTGGACCGCTGAATATAGATGGGGGAAGGTGATGACGATGTTGGGGAAGATGACGGAGGTGTTGGTGTAGATCGCCGTGATGATGATGTCCCCAGGCGGCGTTCCGGCGCCACCGGAAAAGAGGGGGAGAGAGCCCCCCTTCTTCTTCTTCTTCCTTGACCTTCTCCCTAGATGGGAGAAGGGTTTCCCCTCTGGTCCTTGGCCTCCATGGCATGGGAGGGGCGAGAGCCCCTCCGAGATTGGATCTGTCTCTCTGTCTCTCTCTGTTTTTGTGCTGTTCTCTCTGCCCTTTCACCGTTTCGTATATATATGGAGATCCGTAACTCCGATTGGATTGAAACCTTCGCCCAGATTTTTCTCCGAAAATTAGCTTTCTTGCGGCCAAAGAAGAGCAGCAAGCGCCTTACGGGTGGCCCACGAGGGGGGCAGGCGCGCCCCCTGCCTCGTGGACACCTCGGGCACCGTCTCGCGTTGATTCTTCTTCCCATATTCTCCAAATATTCCAAAAATATTCTCCGTCCGTTTTTATCCCATTTGGATTCCGTTTGATATGGGGTTTCTGTGAAACATAAAACATGCAACAAACAGGAACTGGCACTGGGCACTGGATCAATATGTTAGTCCCAAAAATAGTATAAAAAGTTGCCAAAAGTATATGGAAGTTGTATAATATTGGCATGGAACAATCAAAAATTATAGATACGACGGAGACGTATCATACTACTTTACTGTATGGATGCCGGAGAGTTTTCCAAGCTCAAAGGCTCATCCTGCGGATTTAGATAGACCAAAATAGTGTTGTTTTTCTCATGCATGCCTGTCCAGAGCACATGGCTATGACCAGGAATTTACAGTAGAAATTCAAACATTTGGATATAGAAAGTACATGAGTGCCCACGAAGGTGACTATAAATAATATAGCAGGCCACTTGTGTTGCATTATTCCCCTTGGTTATTAACGATGTTTTTTTAGAATGAAGACGCCAGATGCGTCCAGCTTTAACTTAATAAAGCCCACAACAGACAGCATAGCATGACAGAAGACTTGTACGAACACCAAAAGGCCGACCGGCCCTAGCTAAGATGAAAACACTGAAGTTCAGGCGGTAGTTTAAAACGAGCCAATATTCAGATTACAAGGCAAAGCCCGTACAGAGCGCGCAGGCTCGTCAAGCCGCAAAAAGGACCACGTCCTAGACCGTGGTCGAAGGCTCCCTAGCCATCACGTACACTTGCAACAGACGTTCTTGGGCCTTCTTGATCATCTCAGCATCCTTGCGCCTCCCCAACGTACACCACTGCTGCACGAAGAGGTTGCATTTGTAGATAATATTAGCCGGATGGGAAGGAAAACATCCCTCAATGGTAAGCTTATTTCTTGTTAGCCACAATGCCCAGAGTAGTGCCCCAACACAACTCCACATAACCCGCTTAGCAGGTCCCTGGATCGTATCTAGTAACTGAGTTAGCTCGACAGATGATCGCGGATCCCATTGGACACCCGCCGCGGACCGCAGTGCACTCCAAGCAAACCTAGCCAGCGGGCAGCGAAAGAACACATGATTGGTGTCCTCCGGCGTCCCGCATAATGCACATGGGCCATTGGCCGGTCCATTGCTCTTGGCTATGTTCAGGGAAGTGGGAAGTTTATCGCAAAACATTTGCCAAAAAAAAGTTTGATTTTTAGAGGCAATCTCGCTCTCCACAGCCCCTTAACCACAAGTTGTGCCAGCCCTTGGCACAACTTGAGGTACAGCTCACCGTGTCGGGTTGGTCTGAAAGGCCAATTGGACCAATCTGCTGAAGCATGTCGTCAATCCCAGCTTGTTCAACCCCACTGAGTTCACGTTTAAAATGAATCGCCGGAGGGGATGACGACATCGCCTCGGCCACTGACATAGCCGGGTCAACAGCGATCGCATAGAGATCCCGATAGGTAGCCCACAGGGGTTGTGCGCCTACCCAGTGATCGGTCCAAAAGCGTGCAGCACGACCGTTCCCAATAGAGAACTTTGCCCCCATGGCAAAGGCCGGTTTAATCGCCTGCAAATCGTTCCAGAAGGGGGAGCCCCTTGTCCGCCCTTCGAAGAAGTTTCCGTTAGGGAAATATTTTGCCCTAAGGAGATCGACCCACAGCCCGGAAGCTCCCTAGACAATCTTCCAGATCCATTTGCACATTAACGCAATATTGAGGATCCTCATGTTGGTGATACCAAGACCCCCCCCCCCCCAAGGCCTTGGGACGACACACCCACGCCCACCGAACCATATGATACTTATGTTTCAGGCTGGTTCCTTCCCAAAAGAACTTAGCGCGGGGTGTATCCATTTTCACATGAACCCCTTCCGCAAGCAAGAACAGGCCCATAGCAAACATGGGCAAGGAGGAGAGGCTCGAGTTTGTGAGGACTAGCCTAGCTGCTTTCGAAAGAAATTTGCCCCTCCACGGGCAAACCCTCCCCCTCACCTTGGCACACAAAGGCTCCCAGTCGTCGATGGTGGGGTGCTTAGTGTACACCGGAAGGCCGAGATACGTGAACGGAAACTTGCCCACCTTGCAGTTGAGCAAGTCCGCGATGCGGCGCCCCTCCTCCCGCTCTACCCCCATAGAGAGCACCTCACACTTATGGAAGTTGATTTTCAGGCCGGACATGAGCTCAAAACTGAGCAGAATCGCCTTGACCGTAGCAATACTATGCTGGTCCGGGCGAAACAACAGTAGCGTGTCATCGACATACTGCAAATGCGTAACTCCCCCTGGAATTACCTGGCCTACCACTCCCTTGATATGGCCAGCCTCGGCCGCCTTCCGGAGCATGGCAGATAGCGCATCAACTACAAAGTTGAAAAGCAGCGGGGACATAGGATCACCCTGCCTGAGTCCCCGCTTGTTCCGGAAGAAGTGCCCTACTTCTCCGTTCACCGAGACTGTAGTTTGGCCTCCCGAGACCAACTGCATAACGCGGTGTACCCAAACCGCCGAAAACCCCGACTAAGAAGAACCTAACGCAGGAAATCCCAATTAACCCGATCGTACGCTTTCTCAAAGTCCAGTTTTAGTAAGATGGCCTGCTCCCTCATGCGTTTTAGTTCCTGCACAATCTCCTGTAGGGCAAGCGGGCCCTCCAGGATGTTACAGCCGCGAATGAACGCAGACTGATTGCGGTGTATCGAACGATGGGCAATCAGCCCGAGGCGGGTGGCACACGCTTTAGCACATATCTTAAATGGTACGTTGATGAGCGCGATAGGGAGGAAAAGCCTAATGCTGTCGGCCCCTGGAACCTTTGGAATGAGCGATAGGACACCAAAATTAAGACGAGCTATATCTACCATACCACGCATAAAACCATTACAAATCTCAAAGATTGGCCCTCTAAGAATTGGACAAAAGCGCTTGAACATAGCCACCAGCCACCCATCCGGTCCCGGGGCAGTGTCCGACTTCATGCCCATTAGGGCAGCGTCAATTTCTTCGGGGAGGAAAGCAAGCCCCAGCTCGTCGTTTTCCCACTCCAGAACGTATTGGGCTGGATCCCACACGTTCGCGCGAAGGCCTCTCCCCTGAGCCTCGCAAGAACCCATCAAGTTGATGTAAAATTCATATATGTGATGGGAGATATCCTCTTGTCGCAGCAGGAGCCCTTGGTCCGATTGCAACCTGAGGATAGCACATTTTCTACGCCACCCGTTTGCGTAGGCGTGGAAGTACTTGGTGTTGGCATCGCCTTTAAGTGTCCATTTTAGACCACCACGATGACGCCAGTACTCTTCCTCCACGCGCAGCAGAGCCTCGACCTGCCCCTCGAGGGCATATCGATGAGCCCATTCCTGCTCTGAGAATACTCGAGCGTCAGCCTCCGCATCAATCCTCTTAATCTCATCGAGGAGCGAAGCCCTGAGCACTTTGTCATTTCTCCCTAGGTTGGCTCCCCACCCCTTGAGGCTAGCCCAAAGTCGGCCCCCGACCGCGTTCCAAAACTCCATCGGGCCCCGCTGCGGCCCAACCTAGTGAACGCAAGCCCACCATTTCTCCTTGAAGATCTCCTCGAAGCCTAGCGTCTCAAACCAAGCCGTTTCGAAGAAGAAACCAGGGCTACGGCGCAATCTATCCTCCCCTGAGGAGTAGATCAGCGGAACATGGTCCGAACCAATACGTGTTTCCGCGACCAACGAGCAAAGAGGATAGCCCATTTCCCAGTCCGAAGACATGAACACTCGATCCAACACCGAGCGAACCGGGTCGAGTCGCTTGTTAGTCCAAGTAAACCTCGCGCCCGTCCTGGCCACTTGCCTAAGGGCCATGGCAGCAATGGCAGAATTAAACATGGTCACCCTAGGCCAGTTTATGTTGCAATTGTTTTTGTCCGCTCCCGACCGAATCAGGTTGAAATCCCCACCCACTAGCACCGGGAGCGCAGCGGCGGTCACCGTGGTGACCTTTTCTTGGAGTTCCCCCAGGAATTCCGCCGATCGAGAGTGATCGGCTGGGCCGTAAACCTGAATGACAACAAGCTCACCGAGCGAAGCACGAATGCGGAAATGAGCGGCAATGAAAAACGTCCCTACGTCCCAAGCGATCACCTCATACGTGCTGCGGCTAAAACCCAGCAACATGCCCCCCGAATGCCCAACAGCAGGGGCATGTTGCCACTCATAACGCTCGAGCGGGTCGATTGACAACAAGTCGTGAAAACAAAACTCCGCCTTGATCGTTTCCTGCAAGCCAACGATATCGATGCCCTCCTTGCACATATATTCCTTGAGTTGGGTTCGCCGCCCCGCGTGGCCAAACCCGCGATTATTCCAGAAAATGGCACGCATCTAGATCACACGATTACGCAGCCGGACACCTCTCGAGGTGACCGCTTTTGCCACTCGCCTTGCCCCTGCAAGGCGTGGGAGAGGGGGCAACCCCTGTTGCCTGAACCCCCTCGACGGGTAGAGATAGAGCACCGGCCTCCCCTCCCTCGGGATCCCCAGTTCTCTGTTCGGCACGCGCTGCAGCCGTAGCCGCAAGCGCTGCCTGCGCTAGCTCCTTAGCGCGGACGAGCGAAATCAACTCATGCGCCCCACCCACACAGGATGCATCCACACCGCTCGCCTCCAAAACTTCATGCAAATGATCATCCGAAAAAGACTCAAGCACCATGAAGCGGGGAGGTGGATTACCTGAGATTTCCATGTTCTTCTGCGCTTGGAGAAGCTGAGCTCTCTGCAGGGACGGCATGTTGCCCTTGGCCCCCTTGGAGCGCGAGCTGGTGCGCACCGGCGCCGCCGGCACCGTCTTGGTCCGCTTGGCCTTGGAGAACGCAGCCGCCTTGGAGGCCTCATGCAGCAGCGGGTCGACGGCAGAAGGCACGGTTGGGGCAGCCAACGCCATGACGGATTGGCGTGGGGTGGGAGGCGCACCCAATGTCTCCATCGTGCGCACCGCGTCCACGCTCACCTTGCGCCCCGCCGTCTTCTTCATCTGCTTCACTGAGCCGCTCAGGGAACCATGGCCTGCAGAGGCAGGAGACTCAGCCGGACGAAGACAAGACGGGCTGGGGAGAGGGCCAGCGGGGAACGGCCACCGACCGCGCCCGCGACCACGGCAAGGGCCGGGCCCAAGGGCGGGGACGACACCGAGCCCAAGTTGGAGCCGTACTGGTTGGGGATCGAGAGCGCCACCCCCACCGAGCCCAGCTCCTCAACCACCCGAGTCGCCGTCGCCCCTTTCGCCGGCGCAGCAGATCCCTGGCCCAAAATCTGAGCTTGTCCCATGCTGCGATGTCAATCGAGTCATCATCCTCCATGCTTGCATCTTGGTCAAGCTGCTTGTCCTTGGACCTGTCCTTGTCATTGCCATTGCCATCTCGACCCCTACCGCTGGGAGGTGGAGGAGGGGGCAGGGCAGGGGCCGCCTGGCGGGGGCGGTCCAACTCCAGCTCAAGCTTGACGGTGTACCCCTCGCCATTGAACCAGATCTGCACCGATCCACTCAGCTCGGCCGGCACGCGGCATGCAAAGCGCATGCGCACCGGCCCCGAGCGAATCCGCGATAGCTTGTCCACCACCACTGGTCTGCCGATCATGGTCGTGGCCGCCATTAGCCGCTCCACGCGCCTCTGCTTCGGAGGGATGCCCCACATCTTCACCCAAACTTCCGGCATGGACAGAGGCTTGGGCTCGGTGAGAGACGCGTCGCGGATATCCGCCATGATGTTGTTGATGGAGAGGAAAAGCTTGCCACTGCGCGTCGCCATTCTCAGCATGACAGGATCGGGGAAGGCCACCGAAAAGCACTCGGAGTCGAAAGGGGGCACCTGCCAGTCCCACTCGCCCTCGAAGAGATGGGGCAGTTCCGCCTCCAACAGCTCCTTGGACAGAACACCAGACGCCGCCGAGACCAGAGCCGCGTTGGCACCCAGCAGGCCCGCTGGCACCGCATCCGCCTCCTCAGGGTACTGCAAGCAGAAGAAGCCGCCGGCGGCGAAAGCGTGGCCCATGGTCTGCAGCATCAGCGTCTTGCCCCGCGTGGGACAGTAAGCCGATGCGTGCCCCTCTTGGCTGCAGAGCACACAGAGCTGCTTGAAGGCGCACTCATTCTGGTAGTGCCCCGTGCGCCCACATCTGAAGCACTCGGGCCCCTCCACTTCCTCCACCGGGATGGGCTCCGCCGCCGTGCCCTTGGAAGAGGAGGGCTTGGATGGCGCCGGCATGGACGGCTTGTGCTTCTTCTGCTTCTGCTTGGCGTAGGGGTCGCCGACGCGGTCGCCGCCGTGGGGGAGGAGCGCATCCTTGCGCTTGAGCTCCAGGCCCCGCTTCTTGTACTCCTCTTTCTTCTTCTTCTTGCGCTCCTGCTCCTTGAGCCACCAGGTAGGGGGAGGCCCCCAGCCCCACTCCTCGCCGGCGCGCTCCGCCGCACGCACCTTGGCCTGAGCACGGAGATCTCGCTCGCGACGCCGCTCTGCCTCCGGATCCGGTGCCACCCGCTTGTCCGCACGCCTCTCTGCCTTGGAGCCCATGGCCACTACCGCGGCAAACGAGCGCACGAGGGGTGGGAGAGGGAAGGGTGGGGAGAAGGAGCTGGCGGATCTACCGAAATGCCGCACCTCCGAGGCTTTAGCTAGAAACCCTAATGAGCAGTCCAGGGCACCCCGCCGGATCCAGAGCCACTTAAGTACCGGCCGCGGCGTACGTGGGCTAACTGGACCGGGCCTGGGCCGCCCCACGCCACCCTCATCCCCACTGGACTCAGCCAGCGCTGACGGGCCCTCCACTTGGGCCTTGCAAGGCACGCACGTAACGGTGCGCCCCATGGTGGGAAACTGGCCCACCGGCCCAACCATACCGCCCGAGCCAACCCTAGGCCAGGGCTCTGGTTCCGCCGCCGACACCGGCGCAAGCACCAGCGCAGACCAGGGCGGGGTAGCCGCCGACGACGACGCGACCACTGCGCCGCCCGAAGCCACCCACGACGCGCAGGCCCTCGACGCCGACACCATGCCCCGATGCGGAGCTCGACACGACTCCCCTGGTCTGCGAGCACCGCGGCCGCCAGGCGCGAACGCGCGGCGCCGGCCGGCTTTGAGCGAGCCCCCTAGCTCCTCCGCCCTGGCCACAAACTCGCCTACCGACGGCAGCACGCCGCCACCATGCCTCTCAGCGCCCGCGTCGTCCTCCTCCTCCGAGATCTCGCTGTCACTTACCTCTGCCAACGCCCAAAACCTGCTCCCCGACCAGCCCAGGGACAACGCCGCGCCCGCGGATGCCGCCGAAGGCGAGCTCGCCGGTCGCCCCGACGCGCGCACCACCACCCAGGCCTCCGAGACGCCTTTGCCGACGCCCTCCGCCGCCTCGCCACCCCCATCGCCCTCCGCGTTGCCAGACCGCTCCAGAGCCGTTGGAGCCATTGGAGGCTAGTGTTGAGTGCCTGGCCGAACAGCCCCCTCACCTGCCGTAGGTCACTGCAGAAGATGAAGAGGGAGCATGCCACTCTGAAGCCTTATTAACGATGTCAAACCATGGTTCTGGTAATAGCAATGCTAACATCTGGTGCAGCACTGTTGGCGCAGCGGGCTCGAGCACTCGGCGGTGATCACCGGAGACACGATCAGAGAGGAGGAGGAGGAACACACAGGATATGCCGGCGCACCAACGCCCCCCGCATGAACGGGTTTTCAGTGTATTACTCCATGAGCTCGAACTCGTTTGCCTCAGCGATTACAAAGAGGAGGAGTGGGTTTTATGCCCGCGAGCTCCGACATGTCGGGCCACGCTCGAACGTGCCCACTTGCCACTCGCCACGTCCCGCTGCGCACTGGCTCGCGCGCTCCGATCGCGCCCGTACGCGATCGCCGCAGCCATGCTGCGCGCCCGACGCAGTCCACTCCCCCTAAACCTCGCCAACACACTCACGTGGCCCCGCGCACACACACGCTGGCTCACGCACGCACACACGCACACCTACATGCACACACTCGCCGCGGACCCGACGCGCCTGACGCAGCCACCACGCGCACGTACACGCGCTCGCTGCGTCCTTTTCTTCGCCACGGCTTATTTGCGTCCAACACTCTCCCCCTAAGCCGTGGCCTAGAGGAGGCCGTTGTCCTCGACATCGACGTCCGCCACCAGTGCCCGCTCCGCCGCCGGCGCCTTCCGCAGCTCCGGGCCATCGCGCTTGAAGTGGTCGCGCTCGCCGCACTTGTAGTAGCGGCCACGTCTGTTACCTCCGTCCCGCGTCGCCACGCTGCGCGTGTCGTCGTCGTCGTCCCGAGCTCCCCCTTGACGCCGCTCCCGTGCACGCCACTGCGCCTCCGTGTACAGCAGTTGGCCGTCTGCCCGCTCGCCGATGTTCTGCCCGCGGCGCCTCACCCGCTCGTCGAAGGCGCGCAGCCGCCCGACCGCCTCGTCTTACGTCAACTCCTCCAGAGCGCAGAACTGTTCGATGCCGGCGACGACGGGGAAGAGGCGGTCCGGCACGGTGTCCAGGAGCTTCTTCACCAGCTCCGTCTCGCCCAGCGTCTCCCCCAGGCCCGCGAACCGCGCCGCCATGCCCGCAAGCCGTCCGGCGTACGCGTCCAAGGACTCGCCGTCCTCCATCTTGAGTCGGTCCAGCTCGCCGCGCAGCGTCGCCCTCCTCGCCGCGCGCACCCGCTCGGCGCCGACGAAGCGCACCTTCAGAGAGTCCCATACCTCTCTGGCGGTGGCTTTCGTCGCCACCGAGAGCAGCACGTCCTCCGGCAGCCCCGACAGGAGCATCGCCCTCACCGTCTTGCACTTTTTGGCGTTCACCGCCGCGTCGCCCGCCGGCGCCACCGCCTCCCACAGCGTGTGGGCATCAAGGATCGCTTTTGCCTTGATCGCCCACACGGTGTAGCCGTCCGGCGCGAGCACCGGCATCCCCATGGACATCGATCCGCCCGCGCTGCCTCCGCCGTGTGGAACCAGAGCCATCGCCGGCGATCTCCGTCAGCTCGCTCCGTCACCTCGCTCTGATACCAAATGTTGGCGCAGCGGGCTCGAGCACTCGACGGTGATCACCGGAGACACGATCAGAGAGGAGGAGGAGGAACACAGAGGATATGCCAGCGCACAAACGCCCCCCGCACGAACGGGTTTTCAGTGTATTACTCCACGAGCTCGAACTCGTTTGCCTCAGCGATTACACAGAGGAGGAGTGGGTTTTATGCCCGTGAGCTCTGACATGCCGGGCCACGCTCGAACGTGCCCACTTGCCACTCACCACGTCCCGCTGCGCACTGGCTCGCGCGCTTCGATCGCACCCGTACGCGATCGCCGCGGCCATGCTGCGCGCCCGACGCGGTCCACTCCCCCTAAACCTCGCCAACACACTCACGTGGCCCCGCGCACACACACGCTGGCTCACGCACGCACACACGCACACCTACACGCACACACTCGCCGCGGACCCGACGCGCCCGACGCAGCCACCACGCGCACGTACACGCGCTCGCTGCGTCCTCGTCTTCGCCACGGCTTATTTGCGTCCAACAAGCACTGCCAGTGACACATATCCCATAGCACAAGAATGGCTGAGTTAAGGAGTGTACCTGTATGTGAGCTCATTAACAACTTTCTCTTGAATTAAAGGCTAAACTCTTATCTGATTTTGGAGTTTGGACATTTAGACTATGGAGATAATTGATGGCAAATATCTTGAGCTGAACTGATATTATTTATCTTTTTTCAGAACTGAATGGTTGAAATACTACTTTCCAAACATTAGTTGCCAAACAAATCAATGCTCCAACAACCTTCGTTTGTTTGAATAATGATTTACCCTTTATATATACCACTATCTTCACCCAACTAGATATGAAACTCCACTGACCCACTTAACTTTGACATGTTGGCAGGACTAGCTAGCATATATAGTATGCCAAGTAGGTGAAACTCATGTAGAAAAATGAGGAGGGAATGCAAGTTGAACAACAGGGATATAGGAGACCGAGGGAACAGGAGACACCAGGAAAAATGGAAGATCTAATGATCATGAAAATATAGAACCCGAATGCCATCATGGATCTTTGTAGAAGCGCCACTGTGTAGATTCTCTGTTTTTTCCTAGTGTACACAACCGACCTAGGATGTTTAATTAGTTCACCACTATCGAGTGGCTGCTAATTAGTTCACCATCATCAAACTGAAGGGAGATTTTTCTCTGCTTTGGGACTTTCACGATGGTTGGGTAATATCCCGCTGCGGAAAAAATATCCAAATCTTTACTAAATTGTAGGGCACAAACAGTCTACTGTGGCAGACGTCCTCCAAACTTCCCCTCCGATGTTGCAATGGAGGAGAGACCTTGTGGGGCCAAAATTAGTAGCTTTGAATAATTTACTTCCTCGAGTTGCTAATATTGTTCTTATACATGAGCAAGACGTTTTCACTCGAACTTAACTCCTGATGGGGGTTCTCGCTGAAGTCTCATTATCTTGCTCTTGTGCACTGTGATGTTCCCAATATCAACAAAGTCCTATGGAAAATCAGGGCGCCACTCGAAGTTAAGATATTCCTTTGGTACTTACGACTCAAGTAGTTCTAACTAGGGATAACTTGGCTAAACTAAACTGGCAAGGCAGTAAAAATTGGTGCTTTTGTCACAAAGATGAGACTATTCGACACCTTTTCTTTGAATGTTGCTTTGCACGGGCCGTTTGGTTTATTATGCAAGCGGCTTTAGGGTTGTCTCCCGGAATGATGGTCCCTAATTTTTTGGCTCCCACGGCCAACTAAAGAGATGCTTCAAGTCTGATGTTGCTGAGCAAAATTGTTGGTGGTGAACACTTGATGCAAACCACACACACGGTTTTTTCATTCCATATAGACCAAGAAATTAGAATTGTAAGGGAAGCGCATGCTTTGCGATTTTGAATGTTCTTGCCGGAGTGGTTGATCCACCAACTTTGACCGTTTTCATGAGATGTCATGAGGAGGTGTTGAGGTGCTCAAGATTTAACCACTCATTGACAAAGTTCCACACACGAAGAGTGAATCCACACTTGTAGAAGAGGTGAGCATCATATTCTTGTTCTCTCTTGCAAAGGGGGAAAATATGGCAATTTGGCCAACCACGCTCTACCAACCTATCAACAGTCTGAATCCTTTCTTTAATCGCCAACCATGCGAAGAACTTGACTTTAGGGAGTGCCAAATCTTTCCACACCGTGTGTGTGGAATTGGAGAGTAGATAGTGCCCATGAATTAAGCCAAGTATGTGGTGGTCACGGAGTAATGACCATTATCCATGTGTTTCCAAACGATATCATCTTCAGCATGCTCCTCAAGGTGGAACCCTTGGAGGAGAGTCCATAGGTATATGAATTTTCTTACATGCTCGAAGGTGAAGTTTACAGTGATCTTATCTAAGATATCCATGCATCGTTGTGGTGTGTGATCTCTTTGGGTTTCCGATCTTGCACCATAGGTGCAACCCAAAAATGGGTCTTGTCTTCGTTGCCGATGGTGATTGTGGAGGAGCTGCAGAAGAGGTCAAGGTCCATCTTGCACATGGGTTTCCCATGCGAACCCACATTTTTGTGGGCTCCTTCAATTCATACCAAGCCCATCTCAAATCTTAGATCTCTCGCGAATTTTGACTTGCTTAGGACTCCAAGGCCATCACGCTCGAAAGGCGGACACACCATGTGCCAATTTACCTTGCATTTAGCACCAGTGGTCTGGCCCGGACCGGATCAAAGGAAGGCCCGCTCGATTTAGTTTGTGTTGTGGAGGATGCTCGGAGGGGGGGGGCAATGGTGTGATGTAGTACCACTTGCGAGGAGATGACCGATTTGACAAGAGAGGTACGCCCAGTGGTGATGTTGTTGCCCTCCAAAGGGGAAAGCTTCGCCGCCACTTTGTCCTCGAGAAATTGGAAATCCACCTTCTTAACTTGCCACACCGAGAGGGGGGTATCTTATTGGAAGGAGGTTTTCGTAGCCGGCAAGCTTCGAAGAATTTGGTCAGGGTTGGCAACACTAGCTCAGTATGTCAAGTAGGCAAAACTCGCGTGCAAAAATGAGGAGAGATGAAAGGTGAACAATAGGACCGGTATAGGAAACCACAGGAACATGAGACAACGGGAAGAACGGAATATCTAATAATCATGAAAAATGTAGAATTGAACTACCATCATTGATCTTCACTCGAGCAGTATGGCGATCACGCCTGTGCATCGAGGGGCAACGATGATCTTGTGGTAGAATTAAGAAGTGGGCCAGAGCTGTGGCTAAATTAGTCAGCTCACACTGTCACTAGGTTTAGTAACTAGTAGTGATTAACTGCCTCCACTCATAGGTGCGTCATAGTACTGCTCTATACGTGGGTGCTGGCCGGCCGGAAAGAGTCCAGACGTGTTATAGTACTGTTTCTTGTCTTGCCCGGCCTTCCCTTTCAAAGAACGTGTTGCATGCGCATGAACGTATGTATATACTTCCTGGTCCCACTCGACGGAGTACTGATTAACTTGTGATTAGCTTCCTGCTCCAACTCGTCTGTACCATGACAGAGATTCTAGTTGTGAGAAGTACACGCGCCAACCAGTTCACCCAAAAGGTCAAAGCTATGAGAGAGAGGGCCGGACATTATACTCCAACACTGCCCTCACGTCTATGCTCCTTTGGATGTTATGACGTGGGCAACGGAAGCGGGGGCAGGCAACAATTCTTTATTGCGTTTACTGGGTTTTAAACCCTGAACCTCTTGGTTGCTAGTTTATGCATCTAACCAGTTCACTGATGAGCTCAAGCTATGGGAAAGGGCCGGATATTATACTCCAACAATATCTATTTTTTTACCATGTAATATTAGTACTACTTAGTCTAATCTGGATGCAAGTTCGCCGGCCGGGAAGAGCCCAACGGAAGCTGCAGGACCGATGGTGAATCTTTTGTTGGTAGAAATTGTTCACAACGCTGATAAGATAGGGGTTTCTCTGGGGACGAATAGTGGGGAGGTTGCTAAGTCCGTTAATGATCCGCTTGATCTTGAAGCAGACAGAGCTATGGAAATGCTTAGATCGATTGCGGCTGTAAAACCATGAGCGAGTAACAATGAAGTTAGCGAGCTGCCACTTCCGATTCACTGCTGGAGCTGGCATGACTTTCCTACCTGTTGTTGAGCATGACTTTCCTACCTGTTGTTGAGCATGAATGTTCCAGTTGCTGGAGAAGTTTAACAGTTAACCATCGAAACTCAAAACTCTATGGATGATGTCAATGGGAATGATGTCTAATTTTGAATAACATGGCTTTGACGTTCACATTTAAAATACCTAAAAGGGTTAGAACGGAAACCAGAGTAATAATTAAAAAGCTAACAGTGAATCAAACAAATATTTTCTTGGATCAAAATAAACCAAATCATATGTACCCTATAGAAATGGAAAATCAAGGCAGGACACGAATAATAAATGAACACCCATAAAAGAAGTGTATATGTTTAAACACATTTAATAGTAGAAGGCACCGTATCGTATTCTGAATTTTTTTTATTTTTTTTCTGAAAATTCTAGCTCACTATGATTTTTTTTTCTGATTTTCTTCATGCTGATTGGTTGTTTGAGATCACAACCCACGATCATTCATTCCATGATTTTTTTCCAAAAGGGGGGATTCCCCGGCCTCTGCATCAGAACGATGCATACAGTCATCTTATTAAAACAAATAAATAGGTTCCAACAAGGTCTCAAAGTCTCCAAAAGAAAAGTAAAAAGTAGCTCACACAGAGCCAGAAAGGCTAGAAGACAAAACTAGCCTAATAAAGGACGCCACAACCGGCTGGCAAAAAAGAGATAGGTAAACTAATTGCCTATCCTATTACATGACCGCCATCCAAACCGGTTGAAGATATCCCGAGCTACCATCTCCCAGCGGATAGATCCAGTAACCAAACGCTCCCTGGCCTCCGTCGGAGCGAGTAGCGACCACGAACGGATCAATGCCGTGGCTCTGAAAATGACCTGCAAAAAATGAATGCGTGTTGTCCTGTTAAAAACCAAATCATTTCTGCAATTCCAGAGCGCCCACAACAAGGCACAGACTCCTACACGAATATGTCTCGCTAACTCAGGCTCTATCCCAGTAAGCCACGTTCCAAATAACGTGCTGACAGAACTCGGTGGAGTAATATTAAAAGCAATATGGACCGTCCTCCATAAAACTTCACCCGTTTGAATAATGATTTGCCTTTTATATATGCCACTCTCTTCACCTGACCAGATAGGAAACTCCACTGGCCACACTTCACTTTGACATGTCCCGCAGCACTAGCTAGCTTATATATGCCAAGTAGGTGTAACTTATGTACAAAGATGAGGAGGGGATGAGAGTTGAACAGAAGGGATACAGAAACCTTGGGAACAAGAGACAACAGGATGAACGAAAGTTCAATGATCTTGAAAAGCTAGAATTAAATTGCTATTGGTGATCTTCACGCGAGGAACATGGTACAGTCAGCATATCTTATACTAGTGCAGTGATCAAAATATGGGTGTCTTGTTCACTTGTGAGTTGAGTAGAATTAATTAGTCATGCAAAGGGACGCAGTCCTGGCTGAATTAATTAGGTCACACTGAGTGTAGTAACTAGTGACTAAATTCGTGCTCTCATAAGGTTGTACCAGAGACTGTAGTTATGAGCTTAGGTCTATATCTATTGTTTTACCTGGTAAATGGGACAATTTAGTCTACTCTGGATTCTAGTTTGCTGGCCGGTAAGAGCCCAACGGAAGCAGCAGGATCGATGCAGATTTTTTGGTTCGTAGGAACAAATGATAAGTGACAGACGTACATATATAGCTGGAAGAGGGCTTCTCTCATAACTACTGTGGTTAGCTAGGAACTTGCAATTTAAGTTTAATTTTGCTCCTTATTAGGGCGAACAAACATGTTTAATATCTAAATATCAAAACTCCACAGATGTTGTCAACGGACACCACACCTTGATGTGTCATATCCTTTGATGGATCCTATGTAAACTTAGGTATCTATACCAAGAAAAAAAATAGCGTGCTACAAAAAATAGCGCCGCCCCTGAAAATATGCTATTAGCGAGACATTATACACTCATCAATTTAGCTAGACAATTCTCTACACGTAATAGTGTGCTATCAGCGGCGCTATAGTACGCTATTTTTTGAGTGATCTATCCAGAAGATGGAATGGATGCTTTTTGAATTGAATCTCAAAAGTTGGACTCCTTGATCATTACGAGAGAGAGAGAGAGAGAGAGAGAGAGAGAGAGAGAGATGTGCTTGTATACGAAGGTGTCAATCTCTTGTCCGTTATGTGTCATCCCTTACATGTACTAAGTGACCCGTTGAGCCCATGGCACACGAAGCCGATTAAAACGGAGAATTCTGTTGATAATGAAAACCATTATATATGTATAAGTACCTTAAATCGATGAGAAGAAAAACCAAGAGCCTGATTTAAACAAGTTTATTTGCGCATAGACCATTTCATTATTCTCTTTTGCACAAGAAAGAAGCAGAATGGAAAACATCTTGGGAGTGAGAGAGCAAGGGGGTTGCAGACGAAACACAATGCAATGGGCTCAAAGACCAATTTGGCCGACGGGCCAAAGGTGAGAAGGTCATCTCCCCTCCCAAAGCTTAAGTGAAATGTTCTGATGACTCTTCCTAACCCATGCAGAAGTCTAAAATGCAAAATAATATATATAAAGCATGAAGATTCAAGCAAGTTAATTGACTTATCTTGGTTGGAAAAGTAATATGGTTCACTTTCTATCTTTGACTCAAGCGTGATTATTTGAAAACGGGGACATCATTCGAGATTTGTGGCCTATAGCTCTCTGCCATTTATATAAGGCTGTAGGACCACCCATTCTTCAGACATGTCTAAAATGAAAACAGAGGAACAACCCATAGTAACTATCCTTTCTTCAGATAAATCATTACACACGTCCTCCACAGTGCTAACTTATAACTAGAAAACATTGCAGCAAAATTCATTCTAACATATTTCACAAACCAAAAACAAATAAAGGAAAGACAACTACAGAAACAGAGAGCAAGCCGTGAGAGGGCAAGGAAAATACATACCGGACACCTCAGTCCCGATGATGAGTCGACTCCAACAGCAGATGAGTGCGTAGACAGGCATTTCAGCATTAAGCCAACGTTTCTAGCTAGGAGTTGTAAAACCCAATACCTAGGAAGTTTACCGTTCGATCCCCCAAGTATTTTGGCGAGGTGTAACAGATCGTTGATGAGTTTGTGGAAAGCTAAGTTGCCAGTCGAATTCAGTGATTTTTGTGGTGTAATTTCTCGCTTATGCCTGAAGAGTTGAGTGGGTGATGTTGTACCAGTTCACTAATGATAAGTGTGTAATTTTTTTTTTCTTATTGGTTGCTAGTTTTGGGTGAACCTGAAAAGGTGTGAATATTTGTGGTATCATTGTATTTAATGATGTCAAGTTTGTTGTTTGGCTGAACCTGAACTGTTGACTATGTGTTTCCTAGGCTGGCATGTTTAATCGGTTAGCTTTTTATTTTATGCAGCAGCTGTCATTTTTAGTTCATAAATAAATAAGCAGACTTGAAGGATGTTGTTTCGAAAGATAGTTGTTGCTTTCTATATATGTGAAAAAAGAAACCAAGTTTCAGTACGTGCAGACTTTTCGATGGTGACACGTACCTGATCTCCGTCCCTACTATAGCTCAGAAAGATATAGTCCCTCCATCCCAAAATAACCGTCTTAAGAGAGAAGCTGGCAAAGCTCCGAGGAGAGTATGGCCGCAAGCGCCTGCATCTGGATGACTGAATCCCAAGCCCCAGTGCCGGCCCTAGCATTATAATGGTCTGGCCCTCGTGTGAATGAGGTATAATAGACATAAAAACTTAGAAATTAAATATAAATTCTTTTACCGGTATATATCACATATCACAAAAATATGAAGGCGTAAACATAAAAATATAACTTTAATTAGCAAATAAAGTCAATACATCATGTATATGTGATTATATAATGCAAATTATGATTATAAGATACATATACTCAACCATAAACAACTACTGAATAAATACAATGTGATAAAGTGCGTCAAGGGGGAGGGGGGCAAATGCCCCCATCCACACCATAGTAGTGTTGACGTTATGCTCTATAAAACATATATATTTTGTAATTTATTTAGATATGTAGATGCGTTTGGCCTTATTTGAGATGGGCCCTAGTCCCCGCACCTTTTACCATGGCCTGGGGCCTGCTCGGTCTAGCATATGTGGCAAGAAGAACTACAGTTGGTCTTATTCAATGAAATTTTGTAATACAGAAATCAATGATCAAGCAACTGAACGTAAAACCCTGCAGGGCATATTGATAGATGCAAATGCAAAGCCGGGAAGGCTCTCATATCCATGTATTGTAGGAGATATGCCCTAGAGGCAATAATAAATGTTATTGATTATCTCCTTGTTCATAATTATGTTTATGTTCCATGCTATAACTGTTGTGGTTCCCGAGCCCGTATATCCATAAAGGCTCTGGGGAGAACCCATATGCACGTGTGGAATAATAAACGGTAAAATGTATTCCTAGTCGTGCCTCTAAGACTAGCTCAAGTGTTGCATGATGATTATGTTTTCCCAATCATGGGCATGTCTATGCCAAGCAACTTTGAGGGCACAATGTCAGGAAGGACATTTGTGTTGAATTGACCTGAATTGATGTTATGCTATAAGATACATTCGTCACAAGTTAATGGTTTATAACACAGAGATAGTTGTTTGCATAATTCCTTAGACCATGAGAGTATCGAGTTTCTTCATGCTTGCTTCATGAACTTTGGGGTTTGTTAAACGTCATCCGTAACTGGATGGCTATTACGGCGGCTTACGGGTTCATGGGAAAGTATGTTAAGTAACTTGATAGCTCGAGATTGGGATTTGCTCCTCCGACGATGGAGAGATATACTCGGGCCCTCTCGGTGTTACGGTGTCCATCATCGTCTGGCCAGACACTTTGTGATTTGATCACGGGGATGCCGGAACACGAAACGAGAAAAGAGAACAAAACCGGTAACGAGGTAACTTGCCTAGTGGACAAAGTGTTGGCCCACGGGGATGCAATAAATCTCACCTCAGGTGTATGTGATATATCGTGAAGCAACAGGAATAGCTCACTGCAACTGGAGGTTCACTCGAATATTCATTCGTGTGGGTATAGGGGTCAATATGGGTGTCCACGGCTCCGATGTTGATCATTGATCGGAAGGGGTTCCGGGTCATGTCTATACTTCACCGAACCTATAGGGTCACACACTTAAGGGTCATCTATCTGCTGAATACTAGATAGGGAGTCTGAGAGAAAATCACCAAAAAAGTTTCGGACAGCGGAAAAGTTCCGCAGAGAGAGGTCACCGGATGAGTTTCGGTAAAACCGAAAAAGTTGTTTCGGGGTATGCCATTAAGTCAAAATGGTTTTGGCACATGCCTGATAATTCTTGGAGGGTGCCAGAATCATTCTGGAAACTTTTTGGAATTTTCAGAAATAAAAACCGAAAATGTTTCGGAGCTGCCGGTACCGCTTTGGCTGTTTTCGCAGATGAAATTCACTAATCTGAAATTGTTTCAGAACGAATCCAAAATCATTTTAGTGGGTACTGGAATTATTCTAAGACCCACAGAAATATTCTCGGATTTAGTGGACGCGAAAAATTGTCTTCATGAATAGTGAAAACGCATTCTTGTTTGCTTTTCGCAGATGAAAATCACTAAACCGAAATTGTTTCGGAACGCGTTGAAAATTATTTTAGTGGGTACTGGAAATGTTCTGAGCCCACATAAATATTTTCAGTTCGAACGGACGCTGAAAAATGTCGTCATGAATAGTGAAAGTGATTTTTGCTTGGCTTCTTGGAGAAGCCACCTTGAGGGCCTTTTTGGTATTTCCCCCCTTGGCTTCTTGGAGAAGCCACCCTTGGGCTTGGCCTATAAATAGGGGTGGAGGGGGCTGCCTAAAGGATCATCCCTTCTCACATACAAGTGTCGTGCATGATCTGGCTTCTCTCTCGCTCCCAGCGAAATAGTTTCGTAGAGCCGAAAGGCTGTCTGGGTTCCGGTGGGAACTAGTTCTGGACGGCGAAGCCCTGCCGGATAGATGACACCGTATGTGTGCAACTCTGTAGAGAGATCGTAGTTTCGGTCTTAGTTCGTGAGTGCCTCCCGAAGGGCTGTCCGTGTGACCGTCCGAGTTTCGAAGGTCCTCCCGAAGGGCTGTCCGAGTGACCGTTCAAGTTTCGAAGGTCCTCCCGAAGGGCTGTCCGCGACACCGTCCGGGGGGCTGTTCGACCGCCTCCCGGAGGGCTGTCTGAGGAGCAGATGAGGGTATACATCCTCGCGGTTGGGAGGTTGTAAATCCTAGCTGCGGGGATCTGCACCGCCGATCGTCATCGACTCTACTTCCCCTGCGCTACGAGTCGGTAACGAAAAAGATCAAACCTTGTATGCAGTCTCCATAGTGGTCCTGGGCTGGTGCGTAGGTCGAAGATTTTTTGTTTTCTGCTGCGTTACCCTTCAGTGGCATCAAGAGCCGTGCTATGCATAGATGCAGGTTACGATCTAGAATACATGGAGATGTATGGGTATTGCATAATCTAATTTTGGAGTGGATGAGATCTATTGCTGAAAATTATTTATGCGGGTGACAGATGAAATCTGTTACCTGACGTTCTTGTTGCTTCCCTAGAATTTGCGTTTGCTCAATCTCGAGACAGCATGGTGGAATTTGACAAAGTTCTGGCAATCCGTGATCCTGATTGATCATGGAAGTGCTATCAGTTCTTTGGGTTCTGCCGTAGTCAAAAGAAAGATGAAATTCGTAGATGAAAGGGCATTGCAGATATGATCTGCACGGGGGTCATGCGTATGACGAAGTTTAGTATGGGGCTCGGAATTTAATTATCCCGTGTTTCATACACCCCAAGATGTTAATCTAGCAACCTGAATAATCATACTTGATGATAAAATGTTGGTAGCTGCGGTTTAAGTCAAAACCTTAGAAGCCACGTAAAATAAATTTTGCATAAACCGATTAGAGGCGTCTAACTTGGTTTTGCAGGATGTGCATGTGATGTGGTATAGCAGTGCTCATACTAATTCGATTATGTATGAGATGACTATATGATGTAATTTGATTAACATGACCTGCGTGTCATGATTCGGCATGATGGCTGGAGCCATATGATTGCACTTTAATGACCTGCGTGTCAACCTTGTTGTAATGCATTATTTTGTTAGCTATAGAGATAGCAATATTATCTGGTGCATCGACAATGTGGTGGCAATCTTCGCGAAGGTGAACACCGACGCGAATGCCGAAGACGAAGAAATGAAAGACTTCTCCGTCAGAAAGGGCTATACCATATCATGCTATTATGAATTGCCTGAGATGTTTATCCCTTATGATGCACCCTTCTTGATTGCGCGGTAGTCTCTTTTTATTAGGGTGATCTCTCACAAAAATACCAAGTAGTTAGTGTTCTCCCAAGTGTAGCACCGTCACGGCACCTATCTTTTCGGGGTGCGCCGTGTCACACGGGTACGAACGATTAGAGAAGTGTGAGGCGGGTGAGTTGAGACCTCGCAGCGAGATCACTTGGTTGTCTTGACGTTCAGGCATGACCGTCATGAGCTCGGAACACACGCATCGAAAGATGAACAAGAGTCACATAGAGATGTGATTGGCAAGTTGGCCTACCGGTTGAGATTTTTCGTCATCAGTGGTGTTACACCAATGGCGAACAATTGAAATGTGGGTCTTGTATCACTCACAATCAATTTTGAGAGATATTGATTTGAGTGGGACCGCACTGTTGAATTAACATGTTTAATTCTCAATGCAATTAATTTTGAACACTGTCTAAGTGTGGTTTGCATAAGAGTTATAGAATAATGGCTCGCATTTCCACCTTCCTTATTAAAATTGAATAGCTGTTAAATATCTGGTTAAAACTTTACGATTGGTAACGTAATATGAGGATTGTCCTCAAAAGTGCCGAGAAGGACTTTGTCCTATCGCATGCTTTCCGTATCCTCCTGCTAATGCTATGGATCATGTGACTCTCGTCCTTTGATCCAAAAGCTAGAATTCTGTTACGGGCAAGTGGAATATGTTTGCTTCCATGAAACCCAAATTTCGAAAGTTGGGATAGTTATATGATATTCATGGAACTAAAAATTATTTTCAGATACAAACAAAGCAATGTTTGTTTGCAAGTATTAGTAAAAGTGTTTACTATACATTTGACTATTGGGAAAGGGATCCAGAAGAACGCCTGTCATATAATGAAAGGTGAATAAAACAACAACTTAAAGAGAAAGGAAGTGTCCAAAGGGTGTTAGTATGACTTACACGCCTAGGAAGTCCGGGGCTAACGCCACTCTTAAGTTGGGTGCTTCTTTTGCGAGTAGGAGAAATACTAAAAGTTAAACTGTTAGAAGTATAAAGGCAGAAAGAAAGATGACTGGAATATCCAGCTCATGTATGAATGTCATACAAGTTTTTGATGTATAGTAGGCTGGTCAAAGATATAGTTCTTGGGAATTATGGTTAAACATGTTAATCACTAATTCTTGGGTATTGTGAGTTAATCACAAAGATACCCACTCGATTGCATACTGTTACGAATCAATGTAAGAGCTACTATGGCCTAAAAGGCTAGCCAGAAATGAGGTTAAGGTATACACAGGGAATATAGTAAATTTTACTATACCTTCCATCGGTGTATTGCCGTCTGTATTTATTTTCATAATTCATTTAGAGTTTTACAAACTCTATCCCATTGCATAAGGTATCTTGCAAGAAGGTTGTTCATAAGAGAACTTTTTATGTTCGATGTTATGAATAACACAAAGGCCATACTTTCATTATGAATGAGATGTATGTTATGAATATTGATAATAATACAATACCTCTGGGTTTACTTTCATAATTCATTTTAGAGTTTCATAAACTCTAGCCCATTGCACAATGTTTGTTGCAAAAGAGTTGTTCATAAAAACAACAACTGTTGTTAAGTATTATGAATAACATGAAGGGCCATGCTTCCATCCAAGATGGATGTATGTTATGAATATTGATGGTAATATAATACATCCATAACACTGACGCTAAATGTCGCAAGACTATGAGAATACCACACATGTGTGGCCTGTATTTGGTCACATTGGAGAAACCCGCATGGAAAAATTCCATTATGATTGATTTTGAAGTCGTTTGATTTTGAATCATCTGACACTTGCAACTTTTCTCCGAAAAGTGAAGTGACTGAAATACCGTTCACAGGCCATAAGGAACGAGCAACAAACTTATTGGTGATCATACATTTTGATGTGTGTAGTTCAATAAATGTTGTTGCAAGTAGTGGATTTATATATCTTCAGAAATGACTCAAGTAGATATATGGATATTTGCTTGATGAGACGTAAGTCTGGATCTTTTGAAATCATTCGAAAGGTTTTCAAAAATGAAGTAGAAGTTATTGTAACAAGAAAATTATGTTTCTGCAATTTGATTGCACAAAGGAATATTTGAGTTACATGTTTAGCAAATGTCTGATGAGTTGTGAAAGGGGTTTCATAACTTGCACCTCCCGGAACACCACTGCAAGTGAAAAGTCCGTGGAGATGTAATCTAACCATTTATGACATGGTAAGGTTAAAGATGACATAAATAAATTTGCCATTATCCCTTTTAAAGTGATGCTTTAGAGACTGCGGCTTTTACACTGAAAAGAGCTACATCGGGTCTGTTGAAATGAAGCCATGGTATGGTACGCCCAACCATGTTATATCTTTTCTTAACATTTGGAATATGGGGCTTGTGTAAAAGGTTACAAACCTATTCCAAATCAGACAAGTGCTACTTTGTAGGTTATACCAAAATGTTGGGTATTCCTCCCTCACTATACCGAGGCAAATAGTTTTGCCGCGAAACGGTGTGCTTTTAAAGAGAATGGTTCTTTCAAAAAGGTGAGTGGGAGAATAGTGCAACTCGACGAGATAAACAGTATCTACGTCATCAGATCAAAGGAAAGAGACCTTGGAAGTAATTCCAGAGTTTCTGACTGCGACTGATACGGAAGTCTCTACAATAAAATGTATGAACTTCGGTCGAACTTGCAGCTGAACCACGTAGGCAAGGCTCGTGCAAACCTCCCAAGTGTGCAAACGAGATATTGTTGTTAGACAACATTATACCTATGATACACAAGAAAGCGTTGATGGGCCCTGACTCCGGAATTGGCTAAATGCCAATACAACCCGAGTTAGTTTCCACATAAGTGATTCAAGATTTAAACCTTGATACACCTTTCTGAAGACTTAGAGTCTAACGAATATTTATGGAACTTAAAACTGATACGGATAAAAATGTTTTATCCATAAAGCTCGACTTGTTGAAACAACAAGTTCAAGAGTTGACTACGATGATGTTGTTTTCATCGTAGCGATGCTTAAAGTCAGTTCGGGTTGAACTAGCAATTAATACATATTTCAATCATGAGATATGAAACATGGATGATGAAAGGATTTCCATCTGATGGAAATGAAAGCTAGGACTTGTATATGATACAGTCCAAAGTAATTTGTCGATCCAGAGGATGCTAGTAGGTATGCAAACTTTAGAGTTCTAGCAATGGACAGAAGAGAGCAAAATGGAGTTGGAATCTTCGTGTTTTGATGAAATGGTCAAAGGGGTTTTTACTTCATCAATGGGTAACGAAGATGCTTGTAATTAAAGAAAGTAAGTGGGAGCGTAATAATATTTCTAAAAACCTTATGTGCTTGGTATGTTGGTAATTGGAAATAAATTTCTTGACACGAATTAGGACTTCATTTGAAAATAGTTTTTCGATGAAGTGCTTAGGCTAAATAGCCTCAATATTAGGCATGATGATCTATGGAGATAGATTTACCTATTGGGGCTAAGCAATGAATACATATTGACAAGATGCTAAAACCTTTTAGCATTTAAAACGCCAAGGAGTAATTCTTGCCAAAGTCACATGGAAAGAGTTTTTGCAAGACTCGGTGTCCCAAAACACTGATGAATAAAATACATGATGCAGATTCCACACACTTTTGTGTTTGGATTAATCATGTATTCCATGGTATGTAAAACAACCAGATATGTCCGATACTCCCAAGGTGTTGCGAGTATGGATACCAAAGTGATCAAATTACTGATCATGGGACAACAGTGAAAGATGTCACAGAGTACTAGAGTAAGTACTGATGACATGGTTTTCTCGCAAGCAGAGATCATGAAGAGTTCGTTGTGAAATGTTACATCGATACAGTCTTCATCTTTTCTCCATGCGATTTTCGATTTAAATTAAGGGTTTTGTGTAACACACAATGTGGTGGCACAGTTAGTTGGAATTTGTTCAAACTAGTTGTTGTGGCGAATTCTATAACAAGGGCTAAGTATGTTGACGCTTTAGAAGCGACAAAGAAGATGTTGAATCATATAGTTCATTCATGAACTTAGTATGGTTCCAAGATGGCTTTTGACAATGGGACACTACTGCAGATAGTTGCTCCATAACTCAGTCTGAGGAATCCAGGTTCGACCTGTGATTCACATACATACAAAGCCAAGTCCACACAAAATATGAATTTTGTGAAAACGTGAGAACGCGAGGACATGCAAAGATACACACGGAGTTGAAGTCGTCAGATCCGTTGGACATATGGCTATACCACAAGCGAAGCATATTTACACCGGTGTGCCACAAGTGTGAAGTGCATTAGTATAAGCTAGATTATTGTCTCTAGTGCAAGTGGGAGTCTGTAGGAGATATGCCCTAGAGGCAATAATAAATGTTATTGATTATCTCCTTGTTCATAATTATGTTTATGTTCCATGCTATAACTGCTGTGGTTCCCGAGCCCGTATATCCATAAAGGCTCTGGGGAGAACCCATATGCATGTGTGGAATAATAAACGGTAAAATGTATTCCTAGTCGTGCCTCTAAGACTAGCTCAAGTGTTGCATGATGATTATGTTTTCCCAATCATGGGCATGTCTATGCCAAGCAACTTTGAGGGCACAATGTCAGGAAGGACATTTGTGTTGAATCGACCCGAATTGATGTTATGCTATGAGATACATTCGTCACAAGTTAATGGTTTATAACATAGAGATAGTTAATGTTTGCATAATTCCTTAGACCATGAGAGTATCGAGTTTCTTCATGCTTGCTTCATGAACTTTGGGGTTTGTTAAACGTCATCCGTAACTGGATGGCTATTACGGCGGCTTACGGGTTCATGGGAAAGTATGTTAAGTAACTTGATAGCTCGAGATTGGGATTTGCTCCTCCGACGATGGAGAGATATACTCGGGCCCTCTCGGTGTTACGGTGTCCATCATCGTCTGGCCAGACACTTTGTGATTTGATCACGGGGATGCCGGAACACGAAACGAGAAAAGAGAACAAAACCGGTAACGAGGTAACTTGCCTAGTGGACAAAGTGTTGGCCCACGGGGATGCAATAAATCTCACCTCAGGTGTTTGTGATATATCGTGAAGCAACAGGAATAGCTCACTGCAACTGGAGGTTCACTCGAATATTCATTCGTGTGGGTATAGGGGTCAATATGGGTGTCCACGGCTCCGATGTTGATCATTGATCGGAAGGGGTTCCGGGTCATGTCTATACTTCACCAAACCTATAGGGTCACACGCTTAAGGGTCATCTATCTGTTGAATACTAGATAGGGAGTCTGAGAGAAAATCACCAAAAAAGTTTCGGACAGCGGAAAAGTTCCGCAGAGAGAGGTCACCGAATGAGTTTCGGTGAAACCGAAAAAGTTGTTTCGGGGTATGCCATTAAGTCAAAATGGTTTTGGCACATGCCTGATAATTCTTGGAGGGTGCCAGAATCATTCTGGAAACTTTTTGGAATTTTCAGAAATAAAAACCGAAAATGTTTCGGAGCTGCCGGTACCGCTTTGGCTGTTTTCGCAGATGAAATTCACTAATCTGAAATTGTTTCAGAACGAATCCAAAATCATTTTAGTGGGTAGTGGAATTATTCTAAGACCCACAGAAATATTTTCGGATTTAGTGGACGCGAAAAATTGTCTTCATGAATAGTGAAAACGCATTCTTGTTTGCTTTTCGCAGATGAAAATCACTAAACCGAAATTGTTTCGGAACGCGTTGAAAATTATTTTAGTGGGTACTGGAAATGTTCTGAGCCCACATAAATATTTTCAGTTCGAACGGACGCTGAAAAATGTCGTCATGAATAGTGAAAGTGATTTTTGCTTGGCTTCTTGGAGAAGCCACCTTGAGGGCCTTTTTGGTATTTCCCCCCTTGGCTTCTTGGAGAAGCCACCCTTGGGCTTGGCCTATAAATAGGGGTGGAGGGGGCTGCCTAAAGGATCATCCCTTCTCACATACAAGTGCCGTGCATGATCTGGCTTCTCTCTCCCTCCCAGCGAAATAGTTTCGTAGAGCCGAAAGGTTGTCTGGGTTCCGGTGGGAACTAGTTCTGGACGGCGAAGCCCTGCCGGATAGATGACACCGTATGTGTGCAACTCTGTAGAGAGATCGTAGTTTCGGTCTTAGTTCGTGAGTGCCTCCCGAAGGGCTGTCCGTGTGACCGTCCGAGTTTCGAAGGTCCTCCCGAAGGGCTGTCCGAGTGACCATTCGAGTTTCGAAGGTCCTCCCGAAGGGCTGTCCGCGACACCGTCCGGGGGGCTGTTCGACCGCCTCCCGGAGGGCTGTCTGAGGAGCAGATGAGGGTATACATCCTCGCGGTTGGGAGGTTGTAAATCCTAGCTGCGGGGATCTGCACCGCCGATCGTCATCGACTCTACTTCCCGCTGCGCTACGAGTCGGTAACAAAAAAGATCAAACCTTGTATGCAGTCTCCATAGTGGTCCTGGGCTGGTGCGTAGGTCGGAAATTTTTTGTTTTCTGCTGCGTTACCCTTCATGTATAAGGTCAATTGTGGTAGGTTTGGAGTTGTTTATCTGGTGTTATTTCTACATTGTGCTGCATGTGGCAATTGCACATGTATTTTTCATAGTGAAGAAAAATTATCATTTCTTTGTTAAATGGAATATATGTCACTGAACAGGGACAGCCCGGAATTGGGAATGTAGCTGTGAAGAAACTTTCCACATCACAGGGCTTCTCTAACAAGCTCATTGTGGTCGAGATTAACTGTTTCATAGGGACAAGGCACAATACTATAGTGAGATTTCTAGGTTATTGGGCTGATGCACATGGAGAATTAGTGCCTTTCAACTTTTTCTTTTTCTTTTTCTCAAGAAAACTAAAACTCGAGTACAAATAAAAACACCAATTCATGTCACGAGCACTTGAGTCCAAATGATGGGATTATACATCCATTACCAAACACTTCCCCAACATGTAAGCATGTTCTTAAATACCTAAACTGAAACCTATGTCCTTCAAATTGATTAAATGGGTTTGCATTCTTTAGAAAATTTAAAGGCGGGAGATTTTCCATCTAATCCACTCGTAATTTTTGTGGATGTATAACAAATAAGCAACACATTTGTATCATTTTTCCGTTGTTCCAGATAAGTCTCATAAAGATGATTGGATAACACAGTACCAAATGATTATGGGAATCTTTCATGGTTTGAGCTATCTTCACAACAAATGCATCATTCACTAGGATTTAAAACCCAACAATATTCTTTTGGATGCTCGTTTGGAGCCTAACATTGCAGACTTCGGGCTCTCAAGATGCTTTGATGAAGGAGTATCAAGAGTTTACACTAACAAAGTTGTGGAACACCGTAAGCAAAGACTATTGGTCAGTATGTCATATTTGCTTGAACATAAATATTTTTACCGGTATATATCGCATATCATGAAAATATGAAGGCATACACATAAAAATGTAATTTCAATTAGTAAATAAACTCTTAATACATCATCATGTATATGTGATTATATGATGCAAATGATGGTTATAAGATACATATACTCAACTATAAATAACTATGGAATAAATACAATGTGGAGAAGTGCATAGAGGGAGGGAGCAAATCCCCCTGTTGACTTCATAATAGTGTTCACATTATATTCTGCAAATCATATTTTTAGTAATCTATTCAGATATGTATATGTGTTGGGCCTTATTTGAGATGGGCCCTAGTCTGCCGTAGCTTTTGCCATGGCCTAGGGCCAGCCCTACCTAGCCCGAGGCTATACCAGAGCAAGATATAGGAATTAGACGACCATTAATGTGGATGAATCGAACGAAGAGGTCGATGACAGGTCGGTGGTGGAGGATAACAACGAGTGGCAACGAAGCGGAGCTTGTGGGTAGGGGAGCTAACTTGACTTGAACAACCTATGATTCCTATCCGCAACAAATTATAGATTTTTTTAATTACGGTTTTGCTAATTTCTTGGGGCTGGAAGGTTGGTAGCCCAATTGCGCATCAGGACGGTGTTGATGGCCTGTGTTCATACAACGGCTTGGGAGATGGCCGAGGCGGTGGCGGTGGCAGCGGTCGCATCCTCGATTGCATGTAATGGATGTCGTGTGAAGTCCACCTAGAGGTTGGGTGTTGGTCTTGGTTTCTGCTCATATGCATCGTTGGTGTCATTCTTGGCTGGGGCCTTGTTGGCGTTAGGGTGGTCCCGCTGGTGTGTTTGTACTGAACTGGGGGTGGCCCGTCGATGGGAGCAGGGACTGAGCCAGGATTCCTGTATAAGGGGGGCCAATGGAAGATATGATACATTGGAGGGGGGGAAACACAAGAACCAAATTTAATAATATATATATCGACGTGCCCACATGTATGAAGTATTCTCCTTTTTGTTGTAGACCTACTTCTGATATTTTTCTCTAATTTTTTTTCTTAGAATTCTAACTTATTTCAATTTTTCCTGATTTTCTACATGCTGATTGGTTGTTACATGTGTGAAACTGCCTTTGAGTCATCAAGAATCTACTTGCAATTGTGCGAGGAACAAATGATGAAATATATAGTTTCTAATCAATGATCAAACTGGTTTGCTTTTGGAGTTTGCAGATCGCAACTCACAAGCATTCATCCCATGATCATTAAAAAAATCAAAGCTCCAACAACCTTCTGTTTGAATAATGATTTGCCCTTTATAAATGCCACTCTATTCACCTGATAGGAAACTCAACTAACCACACTTCACATTGACATGTTGGCAGCACGCAAAGTAGGTGAACGCAAGTACAAAGACAATGGGATGGACGAAAGATCCAATGATCATGAAAAGCTATAATTGCATTGCTACTATTGATCTTCACGGGAGGAGCACGGTGCAGAGTGCATATCTTGTACTGAGAGGTTAGTTTTATGTCCATTGTTTTACTGGAGACTCAGCCAATTGTGGCTGCCAGTGCCGGCTTGGCTAGGAAGAGCACAATATACATACACGCTTCTTGTTGGTAGTAACGAAAGGATGGGCACACCATACATACACAGCTGCAGGAAGATTTCTCAAACTGTAACTCATGCATGACATTTTCTACAAATTTAAAGTGTATTTCTTCGTCTCGTGCCTTCACTTTCCCTAGTGACCTCGAGTAGATACTTGTGTTGCATGCCCATAAATGCGCCCATAAAATTCAGCCTCGTGTTTCTGCAGTCCACCATGCATGCATCACCATCAACAATTGATGTGAGCATCACATGTGCGTCCCTTTTTTGCTTCTCTCATAGCTACTGTACTTAGGAGTAGAAACTTTTGTGGTGCCGCCAGATATAAACTGGACAGGTGACCCCGCGTTGACTTCTCTTCTATTGACACCAAATAGAATTTCTTCCAAAGGGAAACTTGTCCATTTCCCCCTCAATCACCAAATATGGTTGTATATCCTTACAAAAGTGTTTGATCCTACCACGTGACACATATGGTAAGCAATCGAAACAATCCAAATAAAAAGTGTTTGGTCCTCAAAAATCAATCAAGAATCCAAGGCTTCTATATTTTTTGTTAAATATTCATTGGTGAAGAGGCGAAAGCTGGGAAAACCGCGGGTTAAACTAGGCAAAATACCCTTGGAGAACACTACATAAGATAGATTCATCATGAGAGGCTAGAAGCTTACTTGAGATATCAACAATCTTACCTTAAGAAGTCAAGTATGTAAAAAATATTATTCCCGAGACCCTAAGCCGTTAAGAACATACATACATGGCAAATAAATCTTAGAAAAGGAACTCCGATATCAACAATCTTACCTTAAGAAGTCTAGTATGTAAAAAATATTATTCCCGAGACCCTAAGCCGTTAAGAACATACATACATGGCAAATAAATCTTAGAAAAGGAACTCCGATACTTTAAACCTTATGAAAAATTGAAATTTAAAGCACAGTCTACTGCAGAGAGAAGCACCTAAACCGTCATCTTGCCTAAGCTACCTTACAAGGTCAAGCATGCCACTGGAACGATCCTTGAAATACTAAGCCTTTGATAATTTGCATACATAACTGAAAATAGTCAAAAAAGAGCCCTGATGCTCTAAACCTTGGAAGAAGTTGCAATTTAAAGCAAATTCCAGTTACAGAGACAAGCTATTACCTCGAAATCTCGACGAACCTATCTTAAGAAGTCAAGGATGTCACCAAAATTTATGTTGATATCCTAAGGCATGGAGGAAATGCATAATTGGTTGGAAATCATTGACAAAAATCTCAAATGCTATAAACCTTAGAAAAATTCGTAATCAAGTGCACATTCCAACTGCAGAAACTAGTCACTAACCCGAGATCTCACCCAAACTACTAAGAAGTACATTATGTTACTCAAACGAACCTCTAGATTCTATGTCATTGACACTATACATACACTGCTAAGAAACCTTTGAAAAGTATCTTAGATGCTCTAAACCTTAGTAAAAGTTGAAATTCAAAGAACATTCCTGCGACACCCCCCAATCAATCGTACGCTAATCATACACGCATATGTGTACGATCAAGATCAGGGACTCACGGGAAGATATCACAACACAACTCTAAACACAAATTAAGACATACAAGCTATATATTACAAGCTAGGAGCCTCGAGGGCTCGAATACAAAAGCTCGAATACAAACGAGTCGGCGGAAGCAACAATAACTGTGTACAGACATAAGTTGGACAAGTTTTCCTTAAGAAGGCTAGCACAAAAGCAACATCGATGATCGAAAAGGCAAGGCCTCCTGCCTGGGAGCCTCCTAACTACTCCTGGGCGTCGACGGCCTCCACATAGTAGTAGGCATCCTCGGGGTAGTAGTAGTCGTCGGTGGCGGCATCTGGCTCCTACGATCCGTCATCTGATCGTAGCAATCGGGTATGGGGGAAAAGAGGTAGCAAAGCAACCGTGAGTACTTATCCAAAGTACTCGCAAGACCGACATCAGATCTATACTAAGTATGCATTGGTATCAAATGGAAGGTTTGTATCTGTGGACTAAACAACAGAATGCCAGATAGAGGGAAAGTCTAGTCTATCAAAGACTAGCATCTTTAAGCATCTTGCAGCATTTATAATTAGCAAGCATGTTGTAGCATTAACACCCAGAGATCCTTTCTCGACTCCCTGCAAGAAAGCAATCCCGGAGCCATCATATCCAATTATCATCTCCAGTATCCAGTTCTAGTTGTATAGATCGGGATACAACTCCAAGTCGTCTTGTTACCGTGGACAAGGCTATTCAAATAGATTAACTTCCCTGCAGGGGTGCACCACATTACCCAACACACTTGATCTCTCTGGGTCATGCCCGGCCTCGGAAGATCAACACGTCGTAGCCCTACCTAGGCTCAACAGAGAGGCCAGCACGTCGGTCTACATCCTAAGCACGCAAGAGTCTCGGGCCCAAGTGTTCACGGATTTGAAAAACGTTTATCAATTTGGAAAAAATTCAGGGGCTTTGGACAAAATTCGTGAAACTTGAGAAGAGTTCGTGAATAAGGAAAAAAGTTTAGAGATTTGAAAACAAATTTCACGAATTTAAGAAAATATTGGAGAATTTGAAAAGTTCATGGATTTAAGAAAAGGTTCATGATTTAAAAATAGTTTGTGAATTTTCAAAAAAGAAAAGAAAATAAAAAATGGAAATTAAAAAGAAAACAAGGAAAACTGGAAACACAAAACCTAAAAATATGAAAACCACAAATTTGAAAAAATGTTCATGTTTCGAAAGATGTTCAGAAGTTGTTCATGTTTTAAATTTGGTTCAAATTTCATAAATGTTTGCTCCAATTTCATTTGTAAATGAAAGACCATTCGGCATTAAAAATTGTTCACATTTTTCTCAATAAAAATATCTAAATTTCTTCACAAAATATTTCATACATATGAACGAGTTGTTGTGTTTTCTTATTCATTTCGCGCTACTTCTGGCACAACCTGGTTGGTAACACAATTTAATATTGTGGGAAAGTACTTTTTCCCCTCGTTGTTCTCGGACTCTAGGTTTCGTCTTATTTTTTGCACGAGACATCAAAAGCATTAGCCAGAGTCTAGTGTTACAAAGCACCCTAAATAATAATAATTGCATCCAAGTCCTTAGGGACCCATAATCTTCTACTTCCCAAATGAGCCGGTGGCACACTGCCACTTCCGATCCACTCCTGGAGCCGGCATGACTTTGCTACCTGTGGTTGAGAAGTCATCAAAACAACGAACGAGGAACTCACCAGAGGAAGTCAAGCGCCAAATGACCACTCGGCGATGCTGGAGAGATGAATGATCTAGTCACCAACCAACCACCCGCCGATGATGCCACCCTGAAACAAGTTTAATAGTTAACTATTGAAACTCAAAACCATACGGATGTTGTCAATAAACAGTGCAAGACGTACAATTTTGAATGACATGGCTTTGACTTCGGCATTAAAAAGACCAAAAGGGTTAGAAAGGAAACCAAAATAATAATGAAAAAATGAAAGTAAATAAAACAGAAATTTTCTTAGATCAAAATAAAACAAATCATAAGTATCCTATAAAATAAGAAAATAAGGCTGGCCACGAATAGTTCATGAACACCCGCAAAAGAAGTGTATATGTTTAGACAAATGTAATGGTAGAAAACACCATATAGACTCTGTTGTGGTTATATATAGACGTGCCCACACTTATGAACTATACCCCCACCACTCCCCCGTTTTTCTGTAGACGTACTTCTGGTTTTTCTTCTGTTTTTTGTTTACTTAAAATTCTAACTTATTTTGAATTTTTCTGGTTTTGTTCATGTTGATTAGTTGTTATATGACCCGCAAAAAAAAGATTAGTTGTTATATGTGAGAAACTGCCTTCTAGTCATCTAGAATTTCCTTGAAATTGTTCAAGGGATCAAACGGGTGTGCTTTTAGGGTTCTGAGATCACAACGCATGAGCATTTATCCTATGATGATGAAAAAAAGTTAATGCACAACAACCTTCACTTGCTTGAATAATGGATGTTCCCTTATATATACCACCATCTTCGTGAGGAACACGGTGCATTTTGTTGCCGAGTGGAAGTAATTAGTCACGCAAAGGGTAACTGTTGTGGCTGATTTAATTAGTCTACTATGGATAATGGTACTACTTAGTATACTCTGGATGCTGAATTTTGTGTGTGACAGAGACGTACTCCCTCCGTCCGGAAATACTTGTCATCAAAATGAATAAAAGGGCATGTATCTAAATGTATTTTAATTTTAGATACATTCTTTTTTGTCTATTTTGATGACAAGTATTTTCGGACGAAGGAAGTATATATATAACTGGAGGAGAGTTTCGCTCATGACCTTTCCTACAAAATACAAAATAAATTATATTTGTTGGCCTTCACTTCCGCTCATGACCTAGAATAGAAATTAAAACTCGTGCCGTTGCATGCCTAGGAATGTGTTGATCCAATTCAGACTCGTGCTTCTCCGGTCCACGCCATGCATATGCATGCTTCACCGTCTGCAACTGTCACAACAACTAGTAGTTCGTAAAGTTGTTTTTCTAAGTACTGCCATTATATTTCTTCTCAAGCAGATGCCAATATGCAACATGGCATTTGGACTTAACGACATTGATTCTACTTAGGTTGGTCAAGGATGAAACACTAACCATTGTGCTTTCTCTTCCATTAAAGTGTTTTTTCTAAGTGCACCAGCTTAATGGCTAGGTTAGACGTTCCATAAAGTTTTTCCTTCTCAAAAAGAAAAGTCTATAAAACATGAACAAAGGACCAAGTTCCTGAACAAAAGATGCTTAGCTATTAACATACCGGATGATGCCTAACTTCAAGCCGATGATACCACTCAGCTCCATTACAAAGAGCAAGCTAGGCTGTCCTAAGAAAAGAACAATCACCCATTGATCCTCGAAATTACAACATCTATTCATCTGTGATAAACACGTCCAAATTTTCCCTCTTATCCTACCGCCAGGACTATTCTCCATCCGCTATGTGTCACGCCCTCCTGATCCTTCCATCTTGTTAGCCACAATCAAACAAAATCCAGAGCAAGCATTAGTGTGTGTTTTTTTCTTGCGTAGCTACGATGGGATGGTGATTTGAGGATATCCGTCCATGTTGGTGAGGGGAAAAAAAGGAGGACGAGATAAAATCGAGGTTGTATGTTCGCTCGACTAGTCACAAGAAGCAACAATTACGAGGGCCTCAGCACTCACATTCCAACCGCTACCTTATATAGGTTTAACTGTTTTTTCCCTTTAAATTCGAAATTATTTTGATTTTTTTCTGATTTTGTTCGTGCTGATTGGTAGTTCAGAGATCGCAACTCACGAGCATTCATTCCATGATGTGTAT
>NW_025226156.1:73983-75983 GCF_018294505.1 Triticum aestivum | reverse complement strand
GCGATGGAGGTCGTGGTGGCCCAGTCGCAGCTCGGGAAGAGGGGAAGGGATGGGAAAGGGGTGGGAAGGAGGGGGCAGAAGAAGAAGGCGGCGCGCGCCCCGGCGAGCTGCGCGAGATGTGGGGGAGCTGCGAGCTGCGCGAGGAAGAGGGAGACTGGCCCAATGTTTCCGCCGGTGCCCCGGCCCCAAATGTTTCCCTTTTGTTATAGACATGCCTCTGTTTTTTTTTGCTATTTTTTCCTTAAAATTCTAACTTATTTTGACAAAACAAATCCGATTGTGTTCATGCTGATTGCTTGTTACATGTGTGAAACTGCCTATGAGTCATCCAGAATTTACTTGCAACTATTCAAGGGGTGAATGATAAATATGTGGTTTCAAATCAATGATCAAACTGGTTTGCTTTTGGTGTTTGGAGATCTCTACTCACGAGCATTCATATCATGGGCTGAGGCTAGCAGGACGGCGGCCGTCAACAACCGCTAGGTTGTGCTCCCTTCCAGTCCACCAGGAGAGGCTAGGGACACAAGTGTGGACGCCTCCTACGGTGTAGGTGTCGACCCAGACCTTGTGGTTGAAGCTGGGCAAGGCATGGATAAAGGTGTCTTCCACTCTTCCTACCGTGGTTGGTGCGTTGGTATGAGGATGGTTGGTGGTATCTCGATACATGGATGCCGGGGCGGCGGCCGGGATGATGGTTTGCATGTATGGCTCGTCGGCGGGTGCCATGGCAGCGGTGTTGGCAATACTTCTTGGTCATCACGATGGCAAGGGTGTAGCGGTGGGTAGCTCGGGGACACGATTTGTCTTTGGTAATGGGTTGCCCAGATCCAGATCTGGAGGCTGGTGCGCATCATGAGTGTCCTCGGTGCCACGTGGTGGCATGGGTGAGCTGCCGAGCGAAAGCTCCACGCTTTGGCGCCGACGGTGGTGAGACGCGCGGGTACCGCTATCCTCTTGGGGACGCTGTTGTGGTTTTCCTCTCCGTGCCAAAGTTCTGGATGAGAACCCTCGCTGAATCGGGCTCAACAATGGCGACACTTGACACCATTTCCCATCTTGTGGGCGTTGTCGTGGAGCTTAAGTGTTCTAGGGCATCTTGTGGTGTTGTATCTTGACGTTCTATGTTTTCTTTCGGCATGACAGTCGCATGCGTTTGTGTTGCCTAGTTATCCCAGGATCCGCTTTGTAAGAGGGCCACCTCACTACCGTGTATCGTTCGGCCATGTAACTTGGTTGTGGTGCTTTATATATAAAGCAGGGCGAGAGCATGTTTCGAGAACAGTCATACCATGATGATGAAAAAACTATCAATGCTCCAACAACCTTTACTGGTTTGAATAGTGATGTGCCCTTTATATATGCCGGGAGCAGTCGCTAGGTGAAACTCAAGTACAAAGACAAGGAGATGATGAGAGTCGGACAGAAGGGATGTAGGAAACCTTGGGAACAGGAGACAACGGGATGAATGAAACATCCAATGATCTTGAGAAGGTAGAACTGAATTGTCATTGTTGATCTTCGCGGGAGGAGCACGGTGCGGCGTGCATATCTTCTACAGAGAGACTGTAGTTAGGAGGTTAGGGTTATATTCATTGTTTTACTCGATACTCGTTCCGCTGTGGCTGCTGAGTGCCGACTTGGCCAGGAAGAAAAAGTTAATGCACAACAACCTTCACTTCTTTGAGTAATGGATGTTCCCTTATAGTATGTACCATACATCTTCACCTGGCTAGATAGGAAAGTCCACTGACCCACTTCACATTGACATGTCGGCAGCCAAGACAAGTAAGCTTAGTACGCCAAGGAGGTGAAACCCATGTATTGTATACAAAGAAGAGGAGGGCTGAAATTAAGTTGAATAGAATGTGTTAACAGATGATTTTCAATGCGATGTATTGATGGGTGCTGGTGCACGCATATATAATACAAAGGAAGGCCTCTGCCTCAACTATACAAAACTAGGAGGTGGGCCACAACTCCAATACACGTGCGATACA
>NW_025226156.1:70356-73695 GCF_018294505.1 Triticum aestivum | reverse complement strand
AGACTGGACCGAAACTCCTCGAAGACGGGAGTAGGCAATCCCTTAGTCATCACATCAACAAACTGTTGCGTCGTTGGCACGTGAAGAACCCGAACACGGCCAAGGGCAACCTGCTCGCGCACGAAGTGAATATCGAGCTCAATATGCTTCGTCCGTCGATGGTGCACCGGGTTGGCGGAGAGGTAGACCGCGCTGACGTTATCGCAGTAGACAAGAGTGGCCTTGTGAACATCACCAAAGCAACTCCTGGAGCAGCTGACATATCCAAGAGCATTCGGCCACGGCATTGGCCACGGCGCGATACTCTGCCTCGGCGCTGGAGCAGGAGACCGTGGGCTGCCGCTTTGAAGACCAAGAGATCAACGAGGGCCCAAGGTAAACGCAGTAGCCTGACGTAGAGCGTCGCATGTCGGGGCAGCAAGCCCAGTCGGCGTCCGAGTAGGCCACGAGGTCGGTGGAGGCGGAGGCCGTCAGGGAGAATACGCTTCACCAGGGTCCAGTGAGAGTCACGCGGGGCATGCATATGGAGGCACACCTGCTGAACAGCATACTGCAGGTCGGGTCGAGTCAGCATCAGGTACTGTAAAGCACCGACAATGGAGCGGTAAAACGCTCCATCGGACGCGAGAGGCCCCTCCAGTGCAGAGACCTTCGCTTCGTGTCGACGGGGGTGGGCGCCGACTTGCAGTTAAGCATACCGGCACGCTCCAGAAGCTCGTGGGCGTACTTCTGCTGATGCAGAAAGAAGCCATCGGCCCGGCGGATCACCTCGATGCCGAGAAAGTAGTGCAGGGGCCCCAGGTCCTTGAGTGTGAACTCATCGCGAAGACAAGCAGTCAGCCGCTGAAGGAGACCGGGGGCGGACGCCGTGAGGATGATGTCGTCGACGTAGAGCAGCAGATATGCAGTGTCAGCTCCCTGATGATACACGAAGAGTGAGGCATCGGAGCGAGTGGACCGAAATCCCAGAGACTGCAGGAAGGCTGCGATACGCTGGTACCAAGCCCGAGGCACCTGCTTCAACCCGTAAAGAGAACGGTAGAGCAAGCACACGAAGTCGGGGTGCTCGGCATCGACGAAACCAGTGGGCTGCTCACAGAACACCTTCTCGGCAAGATGGCCGTGCAAGAAGGCGTTGGAAATGTCAACTGATGCACAGGCCAGGCGCGCAAGACCGCCAGCTGGAGGATGGCGCGGATCGTGCCCGGTTTCACAATCGGGGCGAAGGTGTCGGTGAAGTCCACGCTCGCGCCCTGCCGAAAACCGCGAACCACCCATCGAGCCTTGTAACGCTCGAGAGAACCGTCCAGGCGAGTCTTGTGGCGAAACACCCACTTGCCAGAGATGATGTTGGCTCGAGGGGTCGTGGAACAAGCTGCCACGTGTGGTTGCGCTGCAGGGCGTCGAACTCCTCCTGCATCGCAGCCAGCCAATGGGGATCCCGAAGGGCGGCACGAGCGGAAGTGGGGATGGGTGATGGCGTTGATGTCGAGGCAGCACACACATACTCGTTGGAGGAGTAGCGCGTGCTCGGCCGATGCACTCCTGCACGGGCACGGGTAGTCACGCCGAGCGGCAGAGCAACCGTGCCAGCGATGTCGGTAGCGGGGGCACTGGCGGCGGCAGGGGCCGTGGCCAGGACGGGTGCACCCGTGGTGGCGGGGGCCGCGACATCAGGAGCGGGGGCCACTGCGTCAAGGGCCACGACGGCGGGGGCCACGGCGGCGGCAGGGCCAGCCGAGCCAGCGGCGGAGGAGGCGATGGGCGAGGTCGAGGTCGAGCCTATCGCAGGGGTAGTGGTGCCAGCCGGGGTGGTGGGCGGTGTGCCCACCGGCTCGACCTCGTCGGAGGGAGCCGGGGACCCGAAGGCCCGGTCAGACTCAACCTCGGGGGAGGGAGTCGAGAACCCGGGAGGGGGCGGCAGAAGGCGCCGGGCCGGGGGGTGCCGCCGCGCATCGCTCCAGGTAGGGGGCGCGGGGGGCGACACCGAAGAGGCCGTGGCCGGAGGAACCTGAAAAAAAAGGGAACACCGTCTCGACAAAGTACACGTGCCTCGAGGTGTACAGACGATGAGTGACAGGATCATAGCACTGGTAACCTTTGGTGTTGGGAGGGTAGCCAAGGAAGACGCATGGGACGGATAGGGGTACGAGCTTATGTGGCATGGTGGACGCGGTGCTAGGATAACAGAGACACCCAAAGATGCGGAGACCATCATAGGACAGTGTTGTACCGAAGAGAAGGTGGTGAGGGGCGTAGTTCCACCAAGGACGACACGGACGAATGTTAACTAAAAGAGTGGCGGTGGCAAGGGCATCGGGCCAGAACCGAGCGGGCACGTTAGCGTGAAAGAGCAACGTGCGAACGCAGTCATTAAGAGTGCGGAAAATGCGCTCGGCGCGGCCGTTCTGCTGTGAGGTGTAGGGCAAGTCAGTCGGAAGATGGTGCCATGAGAGGCGAGAAGTGAGCGAATAGCGACGTTATCAAACTCTTTTCCATTATCAGTTTGGAGTGCAAGTATGGGGCGGCCGAACTAAGTGGTGACATAGGAGTAAAAGGCGGTGAGCGTGGCTAAAGCATCGGATTTACGACGAAGAGGAAAAGTCCACACATAATGAGAATAATCATCTAAAATCACCAAATAGTATAGATAGTCCGTGTTACTCGCAACGGGAGACGTCCAAACATCACTATAAATCAACTGAAACGGAAAAGTGGAAATTGAAGTAGACGCACTAAAAGGATGACGAACGTGCTTGCCCAAACGACAAGCCTCACAAGTATGCTTGTCGAGCTTATTACATGAGAAAGAAAAACTCCTAAGAATATGACGCAAAATAGCGGGGTTGGGGTGGCCCAAACGAGCGTGCCAAAGGTCGATGCCGGCGGAGACGGCGACGGGTGTGGAAGTGGAGGCGCCGGCGTGCACGGGGTAAAGCTCGTCAGGGCTATCACATCGGTGAAGCACCATCCGGGTACGGGCGTCCTTCACAGAAAAAACAACACCGTCAAATTCAATAGTAAGAGGGTTCTCACGAGTAAGACGACGAACGGAGACTAAGTTAGTGACTAAGTCAGGTGAAACAAGAACATTAGACATAGTGGATAGGTGTGGAATTGGAAGGAAAACTAGTGCTACCGACATGGCTGATGGGTAAGGGTGATACGAGTAGGGGTGTGAACTGGAGTGGAAGAGGAAAGGTTACCGGGATGAGCTGTCATGTGCGTAGTGGCCCGCTAGACGGGGGCCAAGGAGACCTGGTGTAGGAGCCCGCGGGACGGGCATGTGATAGGCGTGGACGACGCCCGTCCATGGGTCCTGCCCAGCGGACCACGGTG
>NW_025226156.1:63641-69921 GCF_018294505.1 Triticum aestivum | reverse complement strand
CCCCGCCACCCCGCCTGTTGCGCCCGCCCCCGCCACCTTGCGGCTGCTGGGGAGGCGCTGGGGGCGCGGGCGGCAGCGGGTAGTAGCCGGCGGGTGCTGGCGGCGGGGCTGGCGGGGGGCGGTCGGAGACAGGTCCGCCGCGGGTGGTACCGGCGGCGAGAGCGGTGTGCTGGACCCGCTGCTTCAGCTTCGTCATCCGGCGCTCCTCAAGTTTGAGGTACGCGACGACGCGCTGGAAAGTGGGTTGCAGCAGCAGGGTGAGGTTCGACGCCGCGTTGCCGAAGTCCTCATTAAGACCGGCGGTGAGGGTGCTCAGCAAGAGGTCGTCAGAGACCTTAGCGCCGATGTCACAAAGCTCGTTGGCGAGCATCTTGAGCCTCATGCAGTAGTCGTCAATGGTGGAGTTGTCCTGGTGACAGCCGAAGAACTCCTGCTGCAAGAAAACAAGGCGCTGAAGTTTGTTGTCGGTGAAGAGCGCGTTGATCTTGGCCCACACGGTGCAGGCATCGTCGTCCTCGGCGACAACCGTGTGGAAGATGTCCTTCGAGACCATTTGGTAGAACCAACGGATGAGCGTGGCCTCGATGGCGGACCACTCCGGGTCGCCGCGCATGTACGCGCTGTCCACGGAACCGTCGATGTGCTCGGTGAGATAGTACTCGCGGAAGACGAGGTAGAAGTAGGTCTTCCACGCGTAGTACGACGTGCTGGAGCTATCGAAACGGATAGGGACCCGGGCCTCAATATTGAGGTCACGGATGGCGGCGGCGGAGGGTTCGGGACCAGCGAACGAGTTAGACGAGTGGGTGGTGGAGGAGCCGGGGGAGGACGGCCACGACATGACGGCAGCGTGCAGGCGCGGGATAGCGGCTAGGGTTTTGTGGAGGAGGTGGCAGCGGCGTCGGGCGTGGCGGCTGAGGGAAGCTGCGGCGCGGGTGGAAGATCGCAGCGGCGGGCAAGCGAGGCGGCTACGCGGGCACGACAAGAGGCGAGCGAGGCGGACGCGCTGGCTAGCTACGTGAAGAAAAGTCAGCGTGGCGGCTGGCTAGCGAGGTCGCGGCAGCGTTAGAGGAAAAAGCAGCGGCAGCGTAGAGGAAAAAAGGCAGCGACAGCGGCTGGCGAGCGGGGCGGAAGCTACGCATGGGCGGCGGCTGCGCGGGTGCGGTGGTGGGGTGCGGCGGCGGCAGCGGCGCGGGGAGGCGCGGCAGCGGTGGCGGCGGCGGACCCTAGGGTTAGATCGAAAAGGATGATACCATGTTAATAGATGATTTGCAATGCGATGTATTGATGGGGTGCTGGTGCACGTATATATAATACAAAGGAAGGTCTCTACCTCAACTATACAAAATTAGGAGATGGACCACAAGTTCAATACACGTGCAATACAAAATATATACTCAATAGAATGGATGTGGGAAACCTTGGGAACAGGAGACAACGGGATGAAGGAAAGATAAGGATCTCGAAGAGCTTGAATTGAATTGAATTGTCATTGTTGATCTTAGCGCGAGGAACAGGAACACAGTGCTGTTTGTGTGTCGTGTTCGAGTGCAATCATCAAATCATGGGTGCCGATCGAGTGGAATTAATTAGTCGCGCAAAAGGGTCACTGTTGTGCTGACTTAGATAGATAATATTGGGAGTATAGTAGTAACTAACTTTTGATTAGCGGAGAGATTGTACCTATGTGCTTAGTTTAATTTGTATACGTACATTGTTTTACCGGGTAATGGTATGACTTAGTCTAGTCTGGATCTGGATGCAAGTTCGCCGGCCGGCCGGGAAGAGCCCAAAATACGGAAGCAGCAGGACCGACGCTGAATTTCATATGGTTGGTAGCGACCAAGGATAAGTGTGACAGATACTACAAGCTGCAAGTGTATTGTAGCTCATGACCTTTTCTACAAAATACAGTACAAAATAGATTATATTTGTTGGTCTCGACCGGGCCTTCACTTTCGCTGGTGAAGTAGAAAATTCATAAGTGTGTCATCGCATGCCTAGGAATGTGTTGATCCAATTCAGACTCGTGTTTCCCCGGTCCACGCCATGCATATGCATATGCATGCTTCACCGTCTGCATCTGCCTGTCACCAGAACTAAAATAAAGGCGGCAACAACGTAACTAAAGTGGAAGGCCCAACCCAGCCCAAGGCGGTCAATGCCAGCCCAACTCCACGTACAGAGGGCCCATATGAAAATCTACCTCAAAAAAAAAGGTAAGAGGCCAAAATGCTCTAAACAGTAGGAAAGTTGAAATATAATAAAGTACATTAATTAATTAATGCTACAGAGGCAAGTCGCTAACCCAAGGTCTCACCAACACATGCCATAATAACTCGTGAGTCTTGCAGTCAAGCTCCCTTCTGCCTTTGCACTCGAGGACCAATGTCCGTCTGGCCCGAGGAAGTGTGTCGCCAAAAAATGAGCCTCTACATAATAAGCCTTTAACTGAGAATCTACATACACAGCATTGAAAAGAGGATGAAATGCTCCAAACCTTAGGAAAACATGAAATTTGGCGCACATTCCTTGAGCGTTTGAGCTTTTTTCTCGTTTGGCCACTAGGTGGATATGCATTAATTGCCTCGCCCTAGGGACTCGGCTCGATAATGGGGATCATCAGGAGGTCGTGAGTGACGACCGCGGTGGAGCCATCGATCCCTGCCACAAAGTCTTCTTGGGAGTGTCGAAGGTCCTCTTCCTCCTGCATCCAACGTGACACACCGTGAGCATAGCTCGAGGCCGCATCTGGGGCTTTGCACTGCCTCCGGAGTAGATTTTTCTAAACCCAAGAGCTTGTAGAAGCAGCGGCCAAGAAGTCATCGATGCAGACCAGGGGACGACGACGGCCACGATCTGTGAAGCAAATCGCCACCCCGGAGAAGAAAACGTCAGTAAGGGCATGTAAAAATCCGATGACCATGAACACTGGCCGAATCTAGATGATTCACCAGAAACCTAAGGGTCAGTTCCTTCAGCGGTCATGACTGTGAAAATTATTCTAGAAGTCCAATCTAAATGTTTTTAGAAGCCTCCTAATTAAGTGTTAACTAGTAGGCTTCTAAAATAAAATTTTAGGCTAGGCTTCTAGAATAAGCTAGGGAGGGCGCAACTCATTTCCACATCCAGCCATAAACTCCAAAAGAACTAACCCTAAACCCACTTGATCCAGAAAACCCGCCAGAGACACAACGCGGCACTCCCCGCTGGCGATAAGCCCACCAATGGAAAGGGAAAAGGGCGAGAGAGCATTATTCCTCCAATTGGGGAGTGCCGCCACCTCACCGCCTCAAACCAAACGCGAAGACTCCTTATAGAAAACCAGAAGAAAAATTACCCATGCTGTTGCACGACATGTCCGGGTATGATATCGAGCTCGCTGCCTTCGAGGCCCGTGCGCCTCTGGATCCCTCTGGATATGATATCGAGCTCGCTGCCTTCCAGGCATGTGCGCTTCTGGATCCCTCTGGATATGATATCAAGCTCGTTGCCTTCCATGTCCGGGTATGATATCGAGCTCGCTGCCTTAAAGATTGTCACACCAGATCCCTCTAGCCGCCACCAGCTTCGACAGTGCCTCCGTCAAGCACTGGCTTATGCAAATCAGGCGGCGGCGAGAGGGAGAGAAGATGGGAGAAGTCATCAAAACAACGGACGAGGAACTCACCAGAGGAAGTCAAGCGCCAAACAACCAATCGCCGATGCTGGAGAGATGAATGATCTAGTTGCCAACAAACCATAGGTCGAACTTATTTTGGTTTTTCGTGATCTCTTGCTCATGTTGATTGGTTGTTACATGTGTGAACCGCCTTCTAGTCCGGATCTACTTGAAATTGTTCAAGGGACGAATGATAAAATACTATTTGGTTTTTTAATCAATGACCAAGCTGGTGTGCATGCTTTTGGGCTTCTAAGATCCTACTGTATGATGATTTTAAAAAAATAAATGCACAACAACTAACTTTCCATTGTTTGATATATATATATATACCACCATACACCTTCACATGGCTAGATAGGAAAGTGCACTAAGCCACTTCACTTTTACATGTCTGCAGCACAAGTAAGCTTAGTACGCCAAGTAGGTGAAACTGATGTATATACAATTACAAAGACGAGGAGGGGCTGAGATCGAGTTGAACATAAGGAATGTAGGAAACCTTGGGAACATGAGACAACGGGACGAAGGAAAGATAAGGATCTCAAAGAGTTTGAATTGAATTGTCATTGTTGATTTTAGCGCGAGGAACACAGAACACAATGAAGTTTGTATGCCTTGTTCTAGTGCAATCATCAAATCATGTTGTTGTCTAGTTCACTTGTCTGCAGAGTGGAAATAATTAGTCATGCAATTTGATTAGTTTGTGTGATTAACTTGAGGCGGAGAAATTGTATGTACTTATGGGCTTAATTAGTTTTGTATCCATTGTTTTACCGGGTAATGGTACGACTTAGTCTACTATGGATGCCTTGATCGACGGTGTCCTCTCCTCAGCGGTGTTTGTGGTCTCGTGAGTGCCATGTCGGCCGGAGTGCCCTATTCGATGGGCGTGTTGGTTTTCCGCTAATTAACAACGTAACTCTTTTTTTCTTAATCAATGAAAATGACAAATCTTTTGATTCGTTTAAAAAAACTGTTTTACTGGATAATGGTACGACTTAGTCTAGTCTGGATGCCGGCCGGGAAGCAGCAGGACCGATGTTGAATTTTTGGTTGGTAGCGACCAAGGATAAGTGTGACCTTTTCAACAAAATTAATAAATTAGTGAGTATATTCGTTGTGCTGTCGTGAAGTAGAAATTCAAACGCATGCCTAGGAATGTGTTGACCATCTTCAGACTCGTGTTTCTCCAGTCCACGCCATGCATATGCATGCTTGACCATCTGTCACAAGAACCAAGGCGGGCCTAGCAACAACTAAAGAGGAAGGCCAGCCCAACTCCACGTACACAGGCCCATATGAAATCCACCTATAATGCTCTCTTTTTAAAAAAGAGGCCAAAATGCTCTAAACATTAGGAACGCTGAAATATAATGGATATTAATTCATGCCATAGAGGCTGAGTGCTCCTATATGGCGCGTGACGCGCTGGCAAACATGCCAGCGCGCACCCCTCCGCTCCTGTACACCCCAGTATTTTAATTCGTTTTATTATTATTTTGGCGTTTCGTTTTTCTTCAACATAATTCGTAATTTATAAAATTTCCAAATTTCAACGAAAGTGATTTTTGTATAAAAAAGGATGTTTGTGATTTCAAAATATTGAACATTTTCTGAATTTCAATGAAAATTTATTTATTTTGACGAACAATTTTATATAAACATTTTTTAATAGTAATAAACATTTTTTTTATGACGAACACAATTCAAATACGATGAACATTTTTTAAACTTGATGAACAAAACTTGTATTCATGAATATTTTTTTGACAAAATGGATGAACAAATTTTGAATTCATTGAACAATTTTTTAATTTGATGAACAAATTTTGAAATAAATGAACAATTTTTGAATTTGGTGAACAATTTTTTGAAATTTATGAAGTTTTTTCCTTTTTTGTTATCAGTTTATTCTTGTTTTTCAATTTGCAAAAATATTTTAAATTCACGATTTTTTAATAATGAATTTTTTAGAATATGTGTTTTTTTGAATAAAAATAGGTTTTGCTTTTGCAAATTCGTGCACATTTCTATTTAATCATAAACATTTTTTGGAACCGTTAACATTTTTTAAAACTCATGAACAATTTTTAGAAATCGTGAAAAAACATTCAGAACCATGAACATATTTTTCTAAATCATGAACTTTTTTTCGAAATTTTAAACAATTTTAAAAATCACGAACATTATTTCGAAATCGTGAACATTTTTTCGAAATGTTGAATTTTTTTACAAATTTGTTAACATTCTCTTAAATCTTGAACAACTTTTAAAAAATCGATGAAATTGTTTTGAATTTCTTAAACACTTTTTTAAATCTATGAGCATTTTTTGAATTTGATGAACATTTTTTGAATTTGATGAACAAATTTTGAATTTTGATGAACATTTTTTCAATCCGATGATCACAAAAGGAATTTTGATGAATATTTTTTGAATCGTTGAGCATTTTTACACATTTGTCGAGCATTTTTTGAATTTGATACTAAAAAATGTTCACGAATTTGGAAAGAAAAGAAAAAGAAAAAAGAAAAGGAAAAAGGAAACATAAAAGAAAAATAGAAAAGAAAAAGAAAAAGGAGAACTAAATAAAAAGCAAAAAGAAAAATAAATGGG
>NW_025226156.1:52983-63283 GCF_018294505.1 Triticum aestivum | reverse complement strand
TGCTCGGCGGCGCCCTATGCGCCATATAGGAACCCGCATAGAGGCTAGTCGCTAACCCAAGGTCTCACCCAACGTACCATAATAAGTCAAGTGTGTCGCCGGAATGAGTCTCTAGATAATAAGCCTTTAATTGAGAATACACGGTGAAAAATCGTTCAAAAGGGGATCAAATTTGCTCTAAACCTTAAGAAAACATGAAATTTGGCGCACATTCCTCGAGCGTTTGAGCTTTTCTTAATTGTTTGGCCACAAGGTGGGGATTCATTGCCTTGAGTCGGGCCCACTAGGGACTCGGCTTGATAATGGGAGTCATCGGGACATCGTGAGTGACGACCGAGGTGGAGCAGGCTTTTATAAAACCCAAGAGCGTGTACAAGCAACGGCTAGGAAGTCATCGATGCAGACCAGGAGACGACAACGACCACGATCTGCGAAGCAAATCGCCACCCCGGGAGAATAAAATGCCGATAAGGGCATGTAAAAACTCCGATGACCATCAACACTGGCCGAATCCAGATGGATTCGCCGGAAACCTAAACCAGCTTCGGCAGTGCCGCCGTCAAGCACCAGCGAGAGGGAGAGAAGATGGGTGATGAAAAAATCGGCTAGCCCACCAGTAGTTCTATGGAATACAAGGATAAGATTTTTTTTGTTTTTGAAAGAAAAGGAGTTTACCTCAAAAGAAAATCTCAGCACCCTTTGTAAGATAATCTGGTTATGAGTAGTATAAATTGACTCTTATTGCTCGCTAAATAATAAGTAGAATAGAAAGCGAGACGGCAAAAGATACTTAGAAAGGGAAAAACGAAGACAGTAATCCCTTCCCTGCAAGCTAGGCATGAGGACGCTGGTGGGTCCCAGACGCGCGTACACGTGGACGCCAGTCTAGTATGCGGATATAAATAAATATTCTGCCGTCCAACCTTGCATGCTTTAAGCATGATGATGACGAGGGGGAGGAGGATGACATGTGGGACCGGGCGGCGGGTGACGTGGCCGGTCCGGCTCTGCAATTAACAAACTGAATCCTGAAAAGAGCATCATGAAGGCCATGGGAGTCTCAGATGCCGCCCTCGTCGTCTTATCTCCATCCACATGTTTTTCAGATTATATAAGCAGAAGGCTCATCGTCCCTTGCTTACCTCCACCCATCCACCTCCGCCTCCGCCTCCACTATCTATCTCCACCCATTCCATTTTTGGAGCAGAGGTCGTCGGCGATGGCGCTCAAGGTGGCCTCCTTCCCCGGCGAGCTCTCCTCCCTCCTGGACTCCGGCACCACCAGGAGCAGGAGGGGAGCCGCCTTCCGCCCCCGCCAGCACCAGCTTAGCAAAGGTAGGGCCGCCGGACTCTTCTTTTCCCCTCCCCTTCCTTGTTTCCCGGATCCCCTAGGATTGCGTTACTGTTCTTGCTAATCTCCTGCCATTTTGTTTTACTACTTAATTAATTGTGTACTACTCCATTCTTTAAAGCAATTAGTCGTCAGTTCCGAGGTGACTGCCAGCCAGCACTTGTAGCTAGCTAGATAGATAGATAGATAGAATTGTTTTAAACTCTTGCTGCAAAGATGAGTGAATCAAGATTATGTATGTACGTTCAACACACATCTATCTATCTCCTCCCTACAGCTATATATTGTGTGTGTTTTCAACACACTTCTGGCTCTGCTTTGATTTGCCAAGAAAGAACAGAGAATAAAAGTTTGAGCTCTGCTCCGAAATCATTTCTTCCGTTTCCGCGGCGCATGGCAGCCGCAAGCGGGTGGGTTCTCGGAGAATAACAAGCATAGTAAATACAGTCTGTCTGTCATTGTGATCTCATATTCTGACGATGCCTAACCGTTTTGACTTGGACGTCCTTCAAAAGCCACGATTTCCTTTCCTTTCATCATATTAAAAAACACATTTATTAGAGTGAAAAAAAAAGGCAGAAATTTCATACTACAACTTACTTGCTTTTTTGTCTAGGCAGCAGTTGTCAGTTACCTGTCATTCAGTATAGAAAGAAGAGAATCCCCTCTTTCTTTTGCAATCCACTAACCGGCTGCATCAAATTCTGAAATATCGTCCGGGGGGCCGTTTGCCAATTCCATCCCACTGCGCTGCCTGCCTGGAATATCTAATGTTCCTTCCTTCCAAAGTTCCAAGAACATATTCTCTTCTGCCTGGCCTGGATCCCATTCCACCTCCTACTTTCCAGTGACATTATATTTTCATTCACACCAACTTTCACTGCTCTGCTCTGTTCAGTGCCTTGCTTGCTTTTAAGCTGATTTTTTGAATTTTATTTTTTAGCCTATCCTTTTAGGCTGATTGGTTGGTTGGTTGGTGCACTAGACATGAACTGGGTGGGAGTTTACATGAGTGACCAAACATCAACGTTCATGCTCAACATAGATTACATAGGGATAGGGCGCAATAATTCAGGGCTTGAATTTATAAACTACCTTTAGCATAGTGGCCTAATTCTAGTGGAACTGTGCAACTTTGGTTGGTTAGTGGTGTATGTTGCTTTCAAGTTTCAACTAATCTTAGTTTGACTTGACTTGTGCCCCCATCCCAGTGGACTTCACCTTTCAAAGGAGGGACAAAAGAGCAGCCTACCTGAGGACATGCTGCTCGATGCAGCAGGGCCCGCCGCCAGCCTGGCCTGGCCGAGCCGTCGCGGAGCCCGAGAGGAGGTCATGGGAGGGCCCTAAGCCCATCTCCATCGTCGGCTCAACCGGTTCCATAGGAACACAGGTAAGATGCAATGTTACATGTTCAGATAGTAGTGCTTCTTTTTGTTCAACTTGGTGGATCCGCTGATAATTAACAGTTTTTCTTTGCTTTTTTTTTTTGCGTAACTGAAAAGACATTGGACATCGTTGCGGAGAATCCTGACAAGTTCCGGGTTGTCGCTCTTGCTGCTGGCTCCAACGTCACTCTTCTAGCTGATCAGGTTCAATGATCTCTCTTCAGAGTATATATTTATTCGGTTTCAGTTTCACCCCTTGTTGTGAAATGTAAGAGAAAACTGCGTGCATATCGTAGTATTAACGCTATGAAAGTTACTGCTGAATTTAACAGGTGAAAACGTTCAAGCCAAAGCTGGTGGCTGTAAGAAACGAGTCATTACTTAATGAGCTAAAGGAAGCATTAGCTGGCTGTGAAGAGATGCCGGAAATTATTCCTGGGGAGCAGGGTGTCATAGAGGTAAGAAGACATTTCTTCTGATCCTATATGCAAAAGGAATCAATGCTTTATACTGAATTTTCACTGATATTCAACTCTTCAATAATAGGTCGCTCGCCACCCGGACGCAGTTACAGTCGTCACAGGCATAGTAGGGTGTGCAGGACTCAAGGTAATTTATGCTTTATATATTCCATATTTTCCTTCATCCGTTCTTTCTAATGGTTCTATTAAGGCGTTAAGACAAGTCGGTATGGAACAACCTAATTCAATAGTGCCGTAGTGGTGCAACCAATATCCTATCCTTAACAGTTTAGAGCCTTGGTCCATGGCTCCTTTATGAAACTGCATATCAGTAGGCCCATCATGCGTGCCTCAGTGGTGCTACTTTCAGACTCTGCTTAGTATCTTATCTTCGCATTTCCGGAGAACTCAACATTATCATGCTATTGTTAAATTTTCTCTCCTCCACTTTGGATGGACGGATTGAAAAAAAATATAGATCTAGCCAAATCAGATTGTCTATGCTTGCTGAAGCTACTGCGAAGGGCAGCTAAAATATCCATTATTTTCTTTCTGTGTGACAGCCTACAGTTGCAGCAATTGAAGCTGGGAAAGACATAGCATTGGCAAACAAAGAGACACTCATCGCAGGCGGTCCGTTCGTGCTTCCCCTTGCGCACAAGCACAATGTGAAAATACTTCCTGCTGATTCAGAGCACTCTGCAATATTTCAGGTACATACCATAAAATAGTTACCTATTATTGCAGTTAAAAAAATTCACCATGCTGCAAGTTTAGCACAGTTAGGCTTGTCTGAATTTAAGTTTGCTGCTCCTATCCCATAGTGTATACAAGGCTTGTCTGAAGGATCACTTCGTCGCGTTATTCTGACTGCGTCTGGCGGTGCTTTCAGGTAAGTCTGTTTGTTTTCATGTGTATTGTACTACATGTTTTACTTCTAGAAGCATCGAACTCCATCTTATACCAATTGATGATGACAGGGACTGGCCAGTAGAGAAGCTGAAAGACGTAAAGGTTGCCGATGCTTTGAAGCACCCAAACTGGAGCATGGGGAAAAAAATCACAGTAGATTCTGCTACTTTGTTCAACAAGGTGCTTAGAAATTTCCTCAACTTTATGTTAAAACTTTCTTCTTGGTGTGTGTGTGTGTGTGTGTGTGTCTGTTTAATCACTATAGCGACAACTCGATTCTTGCAGGGATTAGAAGTTATCGAGGCACATTATCTGTTTGGTGCTGAATATGATGACATTGAGATTGTGATTCACCCACAGTCCATCATACACTCTATGATTGAAACCCAGGTGAGGCCCTACAACATAGTTATCCCCTTTTGCCAAGAAGCATATATTCTTAAGGACACTGTAACACGTGCACACGTCATGCCGATGTGATGCGGTGCATATCGTTTATTCTTGCTTTCTCTGGTAGTACGTTTAGCGCATCAGACCAGCAGAATCTGAGGTTTATGTTCTTTCAGGTCCTTGGGACTGATATGCTAAATTGTTTCTACTATAAGAATTCACATATGGCTTAATGTTAATCTTCAAGTATTCATGAAGCTCTATTATTTCATCAGGATTCATCAGTCCTGGCTCAGCTGGGATGGCCAGACATGCGGCTACCAATCCTATACACCTTGTCTTGGCCAGACCGAGTCTACTGCTCCGAGGTCACCTGGCCCCGGCTAGATCTTTGCAAGTAAAAGCACTCTCCCTAATAACTCCATAATTCAGTTCAAGAATGGCCACTTAATTACTTTTTGGCTAACTGTAATTGGATAATGCAGGCTGGGTTCACTGACATTCAAAGCTCCTGACAACGTGAAATACCCATCGGTGGATCTCGCGTATGCAGCAGGGCGAGCAGGGGGCACCATGACGGGAGTTTTGAGTGCTGCTAATGAGAAGGCGGTGGAGCTGTTCATCGACGAAAAGTATGATTCTTTCTGCATGCTATCATCCTTCTTTTCTCTTGTTTTTTTAGACAAAGCATTGCATAGTGGATGCCATTGTTCTGATTTGGTTGACGTAACTATGTTCCGCGTGTCTGTTCTGCTGATTAAAAAGGTTCACAAAAATTCTTTGCGTAGTCTGACTTGAAAGGAGAATGTATGTCCTGAAAGCTAATAATATGCTCAGGCACTTTCAACCATAACCTATACGTTACGGATTATAATAACTCTGTGGAACCTTGATTTCATGAGCACTTGATATAAGTTTAGCTTAAGTTTGGCCTACCTGTTGTTGTTGTTGTTGCATATTTGTTGCGGTAAAAACTGTTTTATGAACATGTGGACATAAAAGGCACAAGTCCTCATCCACCTCCCCTGTTGTTGTTTTTGCAGGATCAGCTACCTGGACATCTTCAAGGTGGTGGAGATGACATGTGACGCGCACCGCAACGAGCTGGTGACAAGGCCGTCGCTCGAGGAGATCATACATTACGACCAGTGGGCAAGGAAGTTCGCCGCCAACCTACAGCCATCGTCGTCTGGACGGAGCCCTGTGCTCGCCTAAGGCCCTTCTTCCTGGAGCTGGCTGATGAAGCACAGATGATGTACACTACTACTCCCATGGCCTGGCCTTGCTAAAACTGGCCATGTGGAAACCAAGCTTAGATATTTCAACAAGGCACACCTAGGTTGCCTTCCTGAAATGTAAATCATGTGTTCGCACAAATAAATCATGTAAGTTTTGATGGATGGATGGATGGATGGGTGAATGAAATAGGCAAGAATCAAACACATACATCCCTACAGTTTTGACTGACAAGTTCAGAAAAGAATCCAACAACATCCAAAGGTGGAGCCACAATTGTGTCAAGAGAATGAACCTAGCCAAGATTGTGGTATTTTTCTTCCTTTTCGCTAGGCGGTGCTCCCCAGATCATCATCCACATTACAATTCACAAGAACTGCAACAAAGATAAGCACCGACAAAAGGTAGTCTATCAAATCACCGACAAAAGGAAGCACGCGACCGACCTGAGACAGTTCCCACCGGATTCCAGGAGAAGCCATGCAGCTTTAGGTAGCATCAAAAGCACTCACCAGAATCTGATGCCCTTCCATAATAATACTACCACACTCAACATATCTCTACTCAAAAAGATAACCGACCCGGGACAGCATTCCCAAAGCGATATTCCTTATCCTAGCAAGCTCAGAAAAGGCACCAACCACAGGTCCGCAGCACGGGTAAATTTAATGGGGGAATCCCTTAATACGATACGATAGCATTAGATGTGCAAGTACATGAATCCTTTATACAAACTCATCAAACACTGAGATGTAGATGCAAATGTTCTAAAGTAGCTGGAGATAGCGACGTTCGACAAGAGATAGTCCTGGGCTTCCGGTGGGGTGGTAGTAGGCAAGTAACATGCCGCCGCTGGGCAGCGGCGGCAGAGGGTGGTCTAGTGGCCGTATTTCTGGAACTCCCATTCGCTGTTGTCTGCAACGTGGAGCAACAAAAAGATACTGGTCAGTATGAAGATTTCCAACAAGATGAACTTAAGCCATACAGTAACTGTGGTTACCTAGTGGGCACACTTGGCGAGTCTTGAGCCACCTGCTGATGCAGTGGAAGTGGAAAGCATGATTACAGACACCTGTAGTGCACAAGAGCACATCATGTTAGGTCCACTGAAGCTTAATACCAAACAGCTTGCTTTACAATAATAAATCTATTTACAAGGGAAATATTTGACCCCAGAAACTAGTTAAGATACTCCATCCGTTCCTAAATGTAAGTCTTTTTAGAGATTTGACTATGGACTACATACGGATGAAAATAGACGTATTTTAGAGTGTAGATTCACTCATTCTGCTCCGTATGTAGTCCATATTAATAAAATTCTAAAAAGACTTATATTTAGGAACAGAGGGAGTAAAGTTACTCGCTCGCAACAAGATATTACTGACTTGAGTACCAAATATCAAACATTTGAATTAACCAAACACCCCATTAACTGCCCCATGAGGGCATCCTACTAACTTCTGGGTCTTGAGACAATAACATGACCAGGTATAGCATAAAAAAATCCATATCTCACAAGTTCATAATTCCATGAGCGAGCAAAGAGACAGACAATCCAAACTACAAGTAGCACATGAGTCAATATGTTCGAAGGCATACTAACTTGTCAAGTGCAAACATAAAAGCACTGTATGACACCTCATGATCCACCAACAGTGATTATTATTTTCAAAATCTACAAACGGGCAAACTATATTCCTACTATTAATGCAGTAATATCAGGCTAAGATCGATAAGGCAAGTTGCACAAAAGGAGCATGGAAATGATGCATAAAACACTACCGTAAGTACAACGACATGTTTTCCTAGCTTAGGCTTCACCAAGAGTGGATGGTCACATAATAAATAGTTCCAGATGCAAGCCCTAGAACTCTATAGATGCATGACAGGTATATATTGGAGAAATAGAGCATATCTAGTCCGTTAACGTTAATCAGGCCAGCGAGCAAGGGAGCTGCGTCCACTCATATTAGGCCACTCATCAAGGGAAATTAATTCCCAGACGCTACAGGCATGCAAGATGAGCGCACGAGGCAGCATACAAGTGAGCACGCAAGGGGACAATCTGCTTATTGTGGCAGTTAATTAAAGCAGACAATTTGGGGGATATCATGTCAGCTAAATCTAGCGGGATTATAGGTGATTTTCTAAAGTGAAAAAAGTTGGCGCGCACGCTAATTGTGGTGCCTTATTTGCTGAAATATCCCCCTGGCCTAAGAAACGCAGACAGACGGAGTTGCACTTTATGGAATAAATACTAAGTTGATTTATCATTTCAAGAGACAGATAGACAAGCAATTTATTTAGCATCATGTCGCACTCTGCAACAACATGAGATGCACAGCTTTAAGCTATAGTAGAGTAACAGGTTTTACTACTAGTTATCCCATATAGAGTTAGTATAGGTGGTGTAACATGCAGAAAACAGAGGAGGTTGCAGCCCTGGCTGATTCAGCAACTAGAGCCCGTAATCGGTGAGGTAGGTAAATATGAATCAACTAGTAGAGTAGATAAAACATGGAAATGGAAATCACCATGACATGATAAATATGAATCAACTGAGAAGACGTATGGTTGTCCAGGGCGGGCGGGCAGGGGTTAAACATAACAGGGGGGTGCAGGGCTTAAACATATCAGTGTAGCCGCCTGTAAGAGACTATGACTTGATTGACGCCGCACAAAACAGGCAATTTAACCTAGACTAGAGGCATATAAATTAAATTTGGCACTCGGCGGTGAAGGAAGCAAGAGTGATATTTGAAAATTTAAGAGAGAGAGAGAGAGAGTACCCCATGCGACGGTGCACTCCTCGCTGGTGGCGCTGGCCTGGTTGGCCTGGCACTCGATGCCTGCACTCACCAAGCAAGATTCAAGTGAGTTCGGATCAGATCCCCAATTCCCCAAGATGAAGAAAAGAAAAAGAAAGCTTATTACATACATAGATCCATGATGTGGTTGCGGCAGATGGCGCAGTTGTCCACCACGATGTCTGCAGTGCACACCAAACCAAATCATACATCAGAGAGACTGGATCCATCCAAGCTATCCAGGGTTAGGGATGGATCGGATCGGCGCTTACCCCACGCCCAAAGCGCGACGGCGTTCCACTTCTTGATCTCGAAGCGCTTGCCCGGCTTGCGGGACGACGACCCGGCGCCGGCGTCGGCGGCGGGGGCCGGCGGCGGCGCGTCGGGGGCGTCCGTCTCCATGGCCGACATCCTCTCCCTCTCTCTGCGTCTCTGTCTGCTCTCTGTGCTGGGGTTGGTTGGGCTTCCTCTTCCTCTTTCTCTTTCTCTTCTCTTCTCTTTGGCCGATATCTATCTATCTCTCTCTCAACCAAAACCGACTCTGATTTGATTTCATTTGATTTCAGAATCAGATTTCGGTTCAAAAACCAAAGAGGCCCCACTCACCTAGTATTTTCTAAATTCCCGAATTTATTTATTTCCTCAAAAACAACTACTCCCTCCGTTTTTTATTTACTCTGCATGCATATTAGAGTTGACTCAAGTCAAACTTTGTAAAGTTCACACCAACTTCTTTTATATTTATAGATAGAAAAAAAAGAATATAAATATTTACCCTAACAGATTTACATGATGCCAAGGCACGTTCAATACTACTGAACCTAATGGCATTGCTTTGTTATCCAAGGGTACATGTTAATGTTTTTGACTATCAATCAACTTCGTCATAGCTTACAAAGCTTCGCTTTGACCAAAGCTAGCTAGTATATATGCGAATCGGAGTAAATAAAAACAGATAAAATATGTATCAAGACAAAGATACCTCGCTTCTCACACCCCTCCCTCGTGGGTGGGGTCGGAGGTACGTACAACCGCTCTTCTAACCATCCAACCATAGGCCGATGCTTCTCCCAATAAGTAACCACCCTGACAAGCTGGATAGAAAGAAGGGTATGCTTCTGCAAACTTGTCTGTTGTGATCCTGACCTAGTCCATCCGTCGGACCGGGCCGTGTTCTCTTTGCTACACAGAAGAATATTGTACATAGAAGATGGACATAAAGCTTGATTACGCGTCAGTCTATCACCCGCAGTTAAACGAGCAGGTAAAACGCACCAACCGACTAATCCTCAACAACATTAAGCCAAGGCTAGTACGCTCCATCAAAGAAGCAAATTGCAAATGGGTAGACGAGCTCGATTCCGTCCTATGGGGTCTTCGCACCACGCCCAACCGATCCATGTGGTACACCCCATTCTTTATGGTATACGGCGACAAGGCTCGCAATCATGGCCACTCGCAGCACGATGGCAGCGTCGCAGCACCGACTCGCAGCATGGGCTCATTTAAAAAATAAGAGGATTACCTCGGGCCTCTGCATCTGGGCGATGCAGGCATCCATTTTATTAATTATTCATAAAGACCTTACAAAGTAGTACAGTTTGTCTGAAGCCACCATCTTAGCAACAATGGTCGCTATTCCTAACCACTTCATGTTTTTTTTGAATAAACGAATCTATGAAAAAGACTCCCAGTGTGCGACAAGTGGTGCACATGCAGTGCGTCATTTTTCAGCACCTGAGGAGGTTGGAGTGACCTT
>NW_025226156.1:35931-52698 GCF_018294505.1 Triticum aestivum | reverse complement strand
AACTGGGTCAGCCCATTTATCACGCACCTGAGCGATGTGTATTGTAGCAACTCGGCTTGGGGGATACAGTCACAACTCGGTCTTTTCAGGTTTTTCTATTTTTTCCCTTTTTCTAGAAAACATGGAAAATTAATATTTAAAAGTGAATTTTAAAAAATATGATAATATTTTGAAAATTTAAGAAGATATTTTGACAATCATGAAGATTTTTTTAAAAAAAGGAAATTTCTTTAAAAATATGATCTTTTAGAAAACGAGAATATATTTTGGAAAAGCGTGATTTGTACAAAATCGAGAACACTTCTTAAAACCGCGAACATGTTTTCAAATTTCAGAAAAAATGCAAACAATTTTTATGCTTTCAAACATTATTTTAGAAAATCCAAAAAAATTATATTCTGAAAGTTTGCAAAAATTGAATTTTTCAAAATTTATGAAAAAACGAAAAATAAATAGCCAAAAAATTGGTAAGTGAAAAATAATACAAAAGCTGACCATAATCCTTTAGACACTTAGAAGGTTCCCAAAACAATAAAAGACAGAACCAGAACCTTCTAGAAGGTTCGCAAAACCAGGATCTGTATAACGCGGATATCTTAGATAGGCCAACCCATCACACCTTACCTCGATCGTTTCCCTATGCCAAACAGGGACTATTTGACGCACACAGGACCCCCAAACTTCAGAGGCACTGAAATCAAATCCAACATATGTATGGTTCCCGGGAGGTGCACGATGAAATGTCCACACTGTACAACCGCAAAAAAAATGTCCACACTGTAGATAGATGAAAGGGAAGAGAAATATTTCCCTGTGGGCTGAAGACCGCTCAAACCTGTATGATGTGTCTGGTTTTCGTCAAAACTATGTCCATGAAACCACCTGAAACGATATGAGAGACTAAACCTATCCGGTTTTAAACTTCAAGGACTAATATTTACTGGTTTTCAAACAAAGGAACCATTTATGTACTTTCAAAAGAGTTGAGGGACAAAAAAACATTTCCCTTTTAAGTAGGGCGACATTACAGGGTTTAGACATGTTGCACTAGTTTTCTTTTTTGCTGCTCCAAGAACTACTGTAAAAGTCAAACAAACAAATCTTTTTTTGCAGAAAATTCATCGAAAGTATAAATCATCTCAAACATAATAAAATTACATTGAGATTCCAAGATCACCGAACAACCACTAGTGCCGCCAGAACGAGCATTTGACGCGCCGATGTCGTTACTCCCTTACCGGAGCTGGCTTGACCTTATCGACGCCAATCTGAAAATCTTCGTGCACGTGCCCTTATGGACCAGCGCCCTGGAGCCGCGGTCGTCGCCATTAAACCCTAAACAAATCTTTAATGTTAGAATTTTAAATACTACGATTTGATAGCAAGTACGGCAGAAGGAAAGAGCACAACAACCGTGACATGCACATGAGTTCAAGGACAGAACAATTTTTTATCCTTCGTACACTCTTGAATACTCTTTTTGTTACACCTGAAAATACAAGTTTGTGTACATTTAGAAACATCTATCAATTTGTTTGCTAGTTTTATGCACTCTAGCTGGCTCAAAAAGTTCCCAAGTTTAGCGCAAATCTAAGGATAGTATGTATAAACAAACACATGATATAATAATAATAATAATAATAATAATAATAATAATAATAATAATAATAATAATAATAATAATAATAATAATAATAATAATATATTAACAACATAGACTAATTTTGCAGAGTATGACAACACCTTCTCTTTGATTGGATTAACAACATAAATTAATTTTCTCAATTAAAAAACGCCAACACATTCGAGGCATTGTCGAGGAACATCATGTTGACCTTCCCTTTGCTATCATCTCTTGTGTTTTAATGAAACCAGGAAAAATGATTAGAAGGCTTTTTTATGTCTTTTAGACGCATTTTGACTTGTAATATCAACTGTGTTGTGGTGGTAGACCGGAAATAATTATCCAAGAAAGTTACATTCAAATGCAGGAGACAATCATGCACATGTATTTATTTATTTTATGAAGGGGCAACCCCAACTCTTCGTTGGTTGATGCGCACAGCTTTTCGATCCATGCAAAAGAAAAAGATTGTGCTCAAGAGGCTATAACAACCACAACTTAGAATACATGCCAAAGTTATGCTATAACAATGCGCACTGCAACACTGCAGCACGGTGTCAATCTATCTTCGCTCTTACACCAACGCGCGGCACACAATCTAGCACTGCAACACGGTGTCTCTATCTATCTTAGCGCTTACAACATCGCGCAACACACAATCCAACACTGCAGCACACTTGTCTTATCATCTTAGCTGGCGGGCGCCGGTGCTGCAGAGGTTGATGAGGTCCAGGAGGGTGGGGTAGAGCACCTCCAGGGAATATATATGTGAACTATTAACTTGGAAATAAGGAAGCATGGCAATAATCCTTAAATGTATCATCATATTATGGCACCTCCAGGGAAACTCTTGCTTTCGGCGTTTGAGCAAATGTCGGGCCTTAAAATCAACTTCCATAAAAGTGAATTGTTCTGCTTTGGAGAAGCCATTGAGGCGGCAGCTGATTATGCTGACCTGTTTGGTTGTGCACAAGGCCAATTCCCAATTAAATATTTGGGAATTCCGATTCATTAACGTCGTCTCACTAATGCGGAGTGGAAATATGTAGAGGAGCGTTTAGAGAAACGATTGAGCAGTTGGAAAGGCAAGTTGCTCTCTGTTGGAGGACGACTGGTCTTGATCAACTCTGTTCTCACAAGCATGGTTCTCTATATGCTTTCTTTTTTCCAACTCCAAGAGGGGTCTTGCAAAGACTGGATTATTTCAGATCCATATTCTTTTGGCAAGGAGACAATGAAGACAACATTTCGACAAATGACGAAATATCGCCCATAGGTCCTTCCTAAATCGTCATGCTGAAACTTGCCATAAGCAGCAGCATAACGTCTTGGAGCAGAATAGTTATCAGTAGCATATGGATATGTCTTGTTTGAATCAATTATCAGTAGCAACATAAAAATGTGCACTTGTCTGATCAAAATCTGGATACCCAGTTTGGGTGTATGAGGTCTGCTCAGCTTGCTGTTGCCTTTTAAAACTTTGTTGGAGAAATTCATCCCACTTGCTTGCTTGTTGGCCAAGCCTTCCGATGCCGACGAGGTCGACGATGCACACGTCATGATCGATCCAAGGCAACGCACAGGTCATGGAAACAAGCAGGCAAGCACCCAGGTGGATTGATTCTCACATACAATTCGCCGGCTGGATCGACCGATGGCGCACAACTCGCCGAGACACCACACGCACGCGAGACGCGAAACACAGATTGGATCGCAAAAGGCTCGTGTCGAGCCTTTGGATTTTTATATGTTGCTTTGTTGATTTGGAGAGGCCATCAAATCTTGTCAGGGTTGACATTCCATCCAGCCAAGAACTGTCAGAGGAGGCGGGCGGTCCAGGTACTCGTTGACGGTGGTGTACTTCACGTCAGGGTACAGCTCGGTGGCCTCAACACCAAAAGACGGCTCGATGTCGAAGTTGGCTTGGTCGCCCCTCATATATAAATATGTACGTATGAGGTATACCCTCCGCCTCGATCAGACGGCGAAGGCTGATTTTACCAGCGTACAGTCTGGGTCCGAGCCGAACTCAGACGGCAGCAACTCTGATTCAGTGATTGATCTGCAGCCATGGTTCAACCAACAAACAAACTGATAATCTGACTGACCTTGATGACATTGCCGGCCTCCTTGATGCAGGTAGCTAGAGGAGCTCAAACAAACAGGAGCTGCCTACTCTGCTTGTATTGAAGCCTAACTGCTTGTGTTAACACTGATGGGTGCAGTCCCTTGCTTCTCTTCTCTTGCATTGCCTTGTTTTGCAGCTCAAACTTCATACATACATACATACATACATACATGTGATCCGCTTGTAACTTTTGGATGCAGCAACTATATATTAATTTTTGCTGCTGGCACATGCACGGATGGATTCTACAGGGGCATTTTCAACAAGCAAGTCCTGACCATTTTGGCATCAGCATCACATTCTTTTTTTGTTTGGTGAAACCTTACCAATCAAGCGATGCATGAATCTGATAACCTTCTCAAAATGTAGAGGCATCATCTAGAGGTCATATGATGACCCCATGCAAAGTTTCATATCTTCATGCCACATTTACATTTGCTTTATATTCAAAACTATAAAATACAAAATTAGTGTTTGAATTTTCTCATATAGATGTTTGAACATTTCAACATTTTCTTCCATGACACTAGACTAAAAAGCTTAAATATATTTTCTTCCAATTTTGATCAATTTAATGTACTAGTACTTCAAATTTTTACAAAAATCTGTGTAATATATGGAATAAATATAGTAAAACAAACCTAAGAATTGTAAAATGTTTGCATCATAATTTAATGTTCCATATTCATTGTATCACGTATGTTCTAACACATCCAAGTCCTAAAATAGTTCAAATACCCAAATATATGCTAAAGAACTGAAGCATAACTAGTGATGTGCATGCTACCGCCAACACAACTAATAAGAATACTGGTGGTGTGCAATAGAACACAAAAATCCACTAATTATAAATATATTTAATTCTCCAAAATTTAGTAAACTATCTCTAAAAACATAAAACCTTTGAGGAAACTTGAAATGGTCTATACACAATGTATAAAAATTTGAAAGTCAAATGTGGAACAAAACTATAAGCTCTCTTTCAAACTAACACTTCCCCTTTGAAACTTTGATCCTCCCCGGATATCCTTCGATTTCTAAGCAACGTATATCAAAACTATTGTATAACTTTCTCAAAACTTAACCCAAGCTTCTAGAGGACATATAATGAATCCATCCCATGTTTCATGTTATTAAGACCACATTACCATTTTTATTTAAATAAAAAATGTCAAGTAGACAATTAGTTTCTGAATTTTCACAAAATCAAAAATGTTGACGAATTTGAAAAAAGTCACGATTTTGAAAAAAAGTTCGCAAATTAGAAAAATATTCACAAAAATGAAAAAAGAATTATAAAACATTCGTGAATTTGCAAATGTTCACAAAAAATCATTTTTTCCGAAAATTCCAAAAAGTTCGTAGATACAAAAAGGTGTTAGTACTAATAGCCTTTAACGGAATTGGTATACGTCGGCCGCAGCAAGCAGTATGTTCCGATCGCCCGCTGTTGTTTCCCCATGGGTCGGCCCAGTAGAGCGGGTTTTTTTCTCTCACGAGCTCCACTCCAACTGACAATCAGTTTCTTATTCCGCTTTTTATTTATCTGTTTGTTAGCTCGTTTACTTGCTTCTCATCAGTTTATTATTATCTGGTTTTCCCTCTTTTTTCCCTTCTCTTTTATCTTTCTGTTTGTATTTTTTCCTTTGTTGAATTTCATGAATATTTATATATATTTTAGTAAATTTCAAATTAAATCTCGTAATAAATTTCTCATTTGTTCAACACAAGCATGACCGACCCATTTATCGTGCACTTTAGCTATGGGTATTGTAGCAAATCAGCTCAGGGAGGTACAGTCACAGCGCGGTTTTTAGGGTTTCTATTTTTTTCCCTTTTTTTAACCCAAAAAGGTGAACATTTAAAGAAACACATTTTGAAAATTTGAGAAGATTTTTTTAAAACATGAAGATTTTTTAAAAATTGAGAAAGTTTCTCTTAATGTGACCATTTTTTTAATAAACGAGCACTTCTTTTAAAAAACATGAATATTTATTACAGTTTTCAGAACATTTTTTGAAACTTCAAACTTCTTTTTCATATTTAAGAACATTTTGAAAAAATCAAATAATTTCATATGTTTTCAATAAAAAAATAGAATCTGGATTTTTCTGAACGTTTTAAAAAGTATTGAATTTTTTAATCTATTAAACAAATAACCAAAAAAGGTAACAAAAAAATTATAAACCAAAGCAGAAACTTTTAGACCATTAAAAGGTTCCCAAACCGAAGCGAACCTTCTAAAGGATTGTAATACCGTGGTCTGAATAACGTGAATATAGCTTAAATGGACCGAGCCATCTCACCTTGCCTCGATCGTTTTCATGTGCGAAATATCGACTATTTGGCACACATGACCTTCAAATTTCAGGAGTGCTCCTAATAGGCACCTTTAGAAACTATTAACGTATAAATGCATAGCTCATCTTTCCCCATCGATTTGAGCTTTTGGGTGAACTAACTGGGGCATGCAGCTCTGCATGGTAACACTACCCGATTTACCCTGGCCGAGGACCACAAATACTTTCTTCGCCTGCTCACCTTCATCACTATTGTATGTTGATTTTGTTTTCTCAACCAGCTGGCTGGCTCGCTCGTGTTGACAGTGTTGAGAATTGGCAGCTGACTGTAGACCATTAAACATTCACTTTTAAAATAATGATTTTAAAAAGAATCAGCATTTGAAAAATATTCATGGTTTTGGAAAACTTCACTTTGCATAATTTTTTCAACTTGAGAGAATTTCACAAAATCAAAAAATGTTGACAAAATTGAAAGAAGTCATGATTTTGAAAAACGTTCATGAATTTGAAAAAAGTTCACAAATTAGAAACATATTCACAAAAATGAAAAGAAACGAAAATTATAAAACATTCATGAATTGGAGATGTTCACATAAATTCATTTTTTCAAAAATTCCAAAAAGTTCGTAGATACAAAAAAAGGTGTTAGTACTAATAGCCTTTAACGGAAATGTTATACATCGCCCGCAGCAAGCAGTATGTTCCAATCGCCCGCTGTTGTTTCCCCATGGGTCGGCCCAGTACAGCAGGTTTTCTCTCTCTCACGAGCTCCCGCACAGACTGGTTCAGTTTCTTATTCCGCTTTTTATTTATCTGTTTGTTAGCTCGTTTACTGGCTTCTCATCAGTTTCTTATTATCAGGTTTTACCTCTTTTTTCCTTCTCTTTTATCATTCTGTTTTTCTTCTTTGTTGAATTTCATGAATATTATATACATTAAAAAATCAAATTAGTCAACATTTCACATCTTCATGAGCGATTTCTAAAATTCTCCGACTGTAATTATAAATCATCTGAAAAAATAATTTTGGGTCTTATTCAACCTTGGTGACTGTGGAACCTCTCTTTTCAATAAGCATTCCACCACTAACTTTGCGCCTGACTATGGTTTATCAACTCTTGACATCTTAAAAGAAAATAGTGATGATTACACCTTACTACTGCTATTTAAAAGACCATGCTGACAGAAAAGATATGCAACACTAGTCTCTTGAGCAAATTAAATTATGTCCTAAAACAGAGAAGGTGATGTTTATGTAAAGTTTTTGATATCGAACATGTGAGTACCATAATTGGGCCTAAAATGCGAAGTTTGACTAACTCAGACTGTCAGTGAGGAAAATCATTTCACGCACAAGAGTTGTCAGTGTGTGACTATTGCAGCAAAATAGAAAATGAACATTGGACACATCAGCTGCAAGACAGGCGCTGAATCAGAGATTAATACTTGTCTTTGCTTTTCCAGGCTCAGAGCTGCCTCATGGTTCAGACTGCAACTTACTAAAGTCAATATCATTTGTGGTACATTATTTTCTCATACAATGACACACTTGACCGGAGGGCAGGTGTACACACAAGTTGCAGGACAGTAATGCAGGCTTCAGTAATAAACTTCACTACAGAGATCCTACATGTTCTCACAGGCACAGATATTAGTAAGCCATAACAGTAGAGTGGGCATAATAAGTTTGCATTTAGCAAGCTGTTGAGCCTACCAGAACCAGAGTGAGCATAATTTGTCATAACGATCAGGTGGCACAAAAGACAAAATAGAGCTGCTATGAGTCAAAAGACCACAGCCTCGATTGTAAAATAAACATCAACCTCACTGTACCAATCTTCAAAAAAATTCCTCATGACACATCTCCAAGCAGTATGGCATACATACCAGGTGTCACAGAAGAGAGCTGTTGGGTGTACCTGGATCCGACTCTGCTGCTGGTCCATGATTGTTCTGCCTTGTACTGCTGTCCAACAGGGTGATCATCCTCCGTTTGGCACCGATCCTCGGCACATCAGCTCCCTTGGCTCCAGGCACGGCGACGGCTCCAGCGAGCATCTGAGACTGGACACGGCTGACAGAAAATGCTTGCAACAATAGTCTCTAAAGCAAATTAAATTCTGCCCGATATAATTTTCTCTTAAAACAGCAAAGTTGATATTTATGCAAAGTTTTGATTTCAAAGGCGCGAGCAACATAATGGGACACAAAATGCAAATGTTGACTAACTCAGACAGCTGTGTCAGCTGTCAGCAAGGAAAATCATCTCATGCACAAAAGTTATCAGTGTATGACTATTGAGGCAAAACACAGAATGAATCAGCTGCGAGACAGCACCGAATCAGCGACTGCTCGTGTTTGTTTTTCAGGCTCAGAGCTGGCTCATGGTCCAAACTGTAACTTACTGAAGTTTATATCAGTCATGGTACATTATTTTTCATACAATGACACACTTGCTCTGTGGATAGGTGTAAAGACAAGTAGCGAGGAAATAATGCTGCATTAAGCACTCGGTTGAATGTTTCTGTATAACTTAAATTGTAACAATATATATCAATAGTGTAATTTCAAATTCTAATTTGAAGGACCAACAGGCTCCAATAAGTAGATTTCACTACAAACATCATAAGCACAGATGAATAAGGCCACTAACAGTAGCGTAAGCAACTAAGCATAGTAATAGTATGGAACTGAGGCATCTCAAGGCGGGGAACTGAGGCACGGATGAACCTATGAATTTATATCATTCGTGACACATTATTTTGCACACAGCTGGTTTGCAAAATGACACGCTTGATTAGAGGGCAGGTGAAAAGATAATGCTGCACTAAGGACTTGAGTTAAACCAAATAGATACTAGTATAATTCCAAATGCTAATCTGAAGGTGAGAAATCTCATCTATGGCACCTGTTAACAGGCTCCAATAAGTGGAAAAGGTCATACACATCCTCATAAGCATGGACAGATAAGTTAGTAAGCCAGTAATTTCATTGCGACAAGACAATGGCATTGCATAATGATAAGTGTCACAAGACAAAAACAGAGTCTACCAGAGTGGCCTGTCTTTAAAAGACTCAATTGTACTAGAATAATAAAGCCTAGAATGCGACAGACAGCTAAATCAACCTCACCGTTCTTCTAAATCATTGAAAATATCCTCCTCATGACACATTTGCAAGTAGGCAGTATGGGTTCTTGTTCCAAGGCCTAAACTAACCTCCCAGACAGTATTATTACTACTTGCGCTGCTTCTTCTTGGTATGCTCTGCTTCTTGGGCGGCGTTGCCATTGTCATCGGCGCCATCTCTGCTCCTCTTCTTCTTTTTCTGCTTCTTCTTGTCGCTCCCCAAATCGGGGTCGACGAAATCAGCTTCTTCTTCTTTCTTCACCTCGATCAACTCTTGTGCGGCATGCTTCCGCTTCTTCTTGTGCTCCTCTTGTTCTTCTTCCTGCTTGATGATGATGATGTCTTTCTCCTCCTCCTCCTCCTCCTTCTTCTTCTTCCTGGGAAGCAAACTGATCCCTACTTTGGACACCACCGCCGCGTCCTCCTCCTCCTGCTTGACGACACGCCTCTCTTGCTTGTTCCTCCGCTTCCTCTCACTGTCCTCCTCCACGTCCACGTCCACCTGTTGGAGCTGGAGGCGCTTGCGGAGGTCGATGAGGTAGAAGCGGAGGTCGCGGACGGCGTCGGCGGTGGTGCGGAGGTAGGTGGCGGCGTCGGAGGAGGGGAGGCCCGACGAGTTGCGCTCGCCGAAGCTTTCCAGGACGCACTCGGCCTTCAACAGCGAGCACCGCTTGCTCTTCGAGGACACGATGCTGCCGGTCACCGCCCTCATCGCCGCCGCGCCGCCGGCAGCCGCTCTCCACACACGCTTCTTGGTTGGAGGGTATCCTCTCCTCTCCTCTCCTAGGGTTGGGTCGGTTGGTTTTAGATGGATTGATGGGGCTGCGATTTTGGGCCGCAGCCCACAAAATACTCTACTACGGTATGCATGCCAACGAGTTTTAATTGGGGATTCACTAAACCCTAGCATCACATTAATAAACTAGGTTCAACTAAAATAAATTTCTCAATGAACCAAAAATGCCCTTAAAAAATGTCCATAATATAGGGAAAGAGGTTAAAACCTTAACCAAAGATGATGCACATTTTTCCATGGCATTTATGGACTTTGAGTTAACTCATATTATATTTTAATTAGAGTTATAAAAATCCTATAAATATTTCTATAGCTCCAATAATTCTAAAAGTTATAGAGGGTCTCTGGAATAATCCATATTGCATCCACTATTTTTCTCAGAATTTACTAAAATGATTTAGTAATAAAAATAAATCAAAACAGAGAAATAAAAAAAATAGAAAAGCAGAGAGAGGGAAGGCCTACCTAGCGGCCCACTGGTCGGCCCAGCACTGTGCTGACTTGTGCCGATCATCTTCAACCTCTGCCTATAGGCAGAGGCAAGACCAAACACGGCGCACGCACGCGCGCCACACCACCAGCAGCATGCCTGCCTCACGGACGCAATCCCTTCACTGCCCCCCCTCGCTCTCCCTTCCCTGCTTCTGCCATGGCCGAAGCTTCCATGGTCGCGCAGTCGCCATAAACGCAGCCACCATGCTCCCTTTGATACCTCGACGTGTCCAGAGACTCCGCATCATCGCCTACTTCATCTCCGCCACGTGATAATCCACAAAGTATAGGGGATCGCAACAGTCTTCATCTCCACCTTGACCTCGTGATGGGCCCTGAGGAGGTCGCGGCGGATTTCGCGGAGGTCGTCGACGGGCTCAGCGCGGTGAGGACGTACGTGCCTGCGTCGGAGGAGGGGAGGTTGGAGGCGGAGCTCTTGTAGAACCCAGCGAGGATGCCCTTGGCCTTGAGGAGCGAGCACGGCTTGGAGGAGACGATGGCGCCGATGACCGCCCTCATCGCTCGCCGCCGGCCACCGGCAGCCACAGAGAGAGACAAAGGGGCTGCTTGGTTGCTTCAGTGGAGACAAAGGAAGGGGGCTCTCTCCTCTCCTAGGGTTTGGTTTATTTTAGGCAGCCGGGTGGGCTTTTGGGCCGCAACCCACAGAATACTATGGTATGCATGGCATTGGGCCAACTAAAAAACCCTTGCAAATTTACAAAAACTAAAAAACTTGTTTCTAAAAAATAAAAATAAAAATAACAGACAAAAGTATCGGGTCATATGTGCAATGAGAGTGATATTTTCTCTACTATGCAAATAATATGATCACAATTTTTTTATCCAACTGCAAAACACTAGAGAGTGGCCAAGCGTTTAAAGTCATAACTCACGTCAATCCTCTAGAACAGTTTATATACGATTATTTTAATTAGTGGGCTAATCTGGTATTTTTGGATTGTCAAGGGTTAAATTTATCGAATAACCTTATTTGATAACCTCGGGTCATCTGCAAAAAGACCCTCATAATCCACATACGTCAGATATTATCGATAACATATCCACCGAATATTGGGTTGACCAAAATTTGTATCTGCATCCATACTCGGTGGATTCGTGCAAGTGCATACCATATCCCTAAAAACAGATGCATATGTGGATTCTAAACGGAAATTGTCCGTGCCATTTACATCCCTAGGTGTCACTGATGCATGCAGTCGCTCCATTAACAATGTTGGACATACATTTTTGTTTCAAGGACTAAAGCGTGAGCATATGCTGGTTGTTAACATTAGTCCCTTTAGTCGTCCGTTGTTAACCACCGGAATTTACCAAGGGGTTTTCAACTAAGACGGCATTGCAAGGTTCAGATGTGTTACACTAATTTCTTCTTGTTGTTATTGTTGTCGTGATGAGAACTAATATGAAAGTCGAACAAACAAAGATCTAACCCAGGCACCTTTGAAGTCTAACTACTATGATTTGATACAAGTTACAAGACTAAGGAAGGAGCACAACAACAATTACATCCATAGAGGGAACATGTAAGGGTACCGCAAACACTTTTGGTGTTACTAATGCACATATAGCCACTCCCGGTAACGATGTGGGAGATAAATTTTTGTTTCGAGACTCTACATACGCTTGTTATTAACATTACTTCCTTCAAAACCGCCCGCTGTTAACCATCGGAATCTACTAAGGATTTTTTTAACTAAGGCGACATTGCAAGGTTTAGACGCGTTACACTAGTTTTTTGTTGTTGCTCTAAGAACTACTATAAGAGTCAAACAGATAAGGCTTTTGAATTCTAAATACTATGATTTCATAGCAAGTGCGAGACCAAGGAAGGAGCACAACTGTGACATGTGCGGGGGTTCAAAGACAAAAAGAATCGTTGATGCTTCATACACTCTCGAATTCTGCTTTTAACCATTACACCTAAAAAATATAAGTCTTGTAGATTTAGAAACATCTATCATGTTATTTGCTAATTTCATACACTCTAGATAACTCCACAAAGTTCACAAGTTTCTTGTGGAGTTTTTTTTTTGAAGCAGTTTCTTGTGGAGTTTGGGCCAGCAATGAAGCGTATATTCATTGGTCGGCCGGCACCAAATAAGAGGCCCGTTTCATGTTAGTACATGACACATCATCGGATTGAGTATTTTTAGGATTTTCTAAAAAAAAGAGTATTTTTAGGAGAGCTTTCAGGCCGAGGATAATAAATTTTCCGGCGATGCACACGGGCAGAATTTTACAGGGTTTACGGGCTGGCATAGTTTGATTGGGGTTAGAAAGAGAAAATCAGTGGGGAGAGGTTAATTAGTGTTAAGGCACCCCCGTTGTTAGCCCGTGCGTGTAGGATTGCTCTTATTTATTTGCATATAGTTACATCCTCGACTGAGTATCTACCGCCGTTTCCAGTGGCCGGCGAGTCGGCGACGGCGCTCATTTCTTTGCAGCAGCAGCTTTGTCGCTCTTGTCGGCTCCGGCGGCGTGCTTCTGCTTGTCTTTCCTGGCGGAGGACTTGGCGGAGAGGTTGAGGTGCACGCCTGGGTCGCCGCCGCTGCAGGAGCTGTGCAGCAGCAGCGAGTTGTTGATCACCTGCACGTTGCTGTTGATCAGCGCCCTCATCATCCCCTGCTTCTTCTCGCCGTCCACCGGCTTCCCGTCCAGCCGGTGCCCGCCCTGGTGCTCCTTCCATGAGCCGTCCTTGCTCTTGCCGCCCACCTTCATGGACGCGCCCTTGTTCTCCCCCGCCAGCGTGATCGCGCTCGCCCCCGGGTGCCCGTGCCCGGAGCCGGTGGCCCTGCGCACCATGTCGGCCTTGAGCTCGCCGTGCAGCTTCCCGTGCTCCTTCCCCTTGTGCTTGCCCTCCTCGCCGCCGTCGGCATGGTGCTTCTTCTCCTTGTCTTTCTCCTTCTCCTTCTCCTTGTGCTTGCTGTCCTCATCGCCGGCGTCGGCATGGTGCTTCTTCTCTTTATCCTTGTGCTTGCTGTCCTCACCGGCGTGGTTCTTCTTGTCCTTGCTCTTGTGCTCGTCCTCCTTCTCCTTGTCGGCCTCCTTCTCCTTGTGGTGGTGTTGGGCGGCCTTGCCGTGCTTGGTCTCAGCCGCCGCGGCAGTCGGGTGCACGGCGGCTTTCTCCGGCTGCGGGACGACGTCCACGTCCTTGTGCTTGGGCTTTGGAGGCGGCCTGGCAGTAGCACCGGCGTTGGAGTTGCTGCTGGGCGGCTCTCGGATGGGCGCGAGCGGCGAGGCCCGGGACGGGGACGGGCGGGAGGACGCCTGGCTCTGAGCCGCACGAGGAGGAGTGGGTTGGCGGGGGTGGGAGGGCGAAGGGCGGCGCGGCGAGGACGGCAGTGCTGGCGAGGACGGCGCTGCGGGCGGGGAGAGGCGGCGCGACATCTGCGGGCGCACCGGGGGCGGCGGCCCGCTCCAGTAGGGGAACCAGTAGCGCGGTGGCTGCTGGTTCTGGTCGCCGTCCGCCATGGCTTTGAACGTACGTACTGGGACTGGGAGCAAGCTGAAGACACCGGCCGGCGATGGCAATGTGTTTGGCTGCTGGTTGACTACACGGCGACGGCGGTGGGATTGCTATTTATAGTGGAGAAAGGCGGTCTCAATCGAGAGGGGGAAGGCGAAGCTAGCAGAGGATCGAAGATGATCGGCGGCATGGAAATGGAATCAGATGCTGCGTGCACTCACCCCTACATACACTTACACAAACTTGGAATATCTCTCTCTGCTCCCTCCGGCTCTGCCCTGTCTCTCAAGTTTTCCAGTAGTGCCTTTGCTGCTTTTACAAGGAAGGGAATCCATGTCCATCCAGGGACTTCTGCAAAAATAAAATAAAAATCTACCTTTGGTTTTTGGATCGACAGTGTGGGCCCTGCCTGTCAGCAGGAAGAAAGAGATGCTGAAAAATAAATGGATGGGGGTGAGACTCGAGCAAAACACATCTTGAGGCGAACGGTGTTTGGTTGTCTGCGCCCATTTTTCCTACATTGCTTGTGCTTGTGTCTGGCTGAGGTAAAACACCCCCAAACCCAATATCTGCAAATAGTTTGGTTGCCCACATCTAGGGTTGGCTGCACGAGGCAGAATGGCGGGGTTTCGCGCGGGGAGTCCTCCGCCTGGGCCGCCCACCTACACGCCACTTGTTATTTCCTGTCGCGCGAACAAAAAAAAACTGATAGAAGCAAGATTCAATCCTACGACCTCGCACTACGCAGGTTCAAACCTCGAGCGGAAAACCAATACACCACACGTCAACCACTAGTGATAGAGGCGCAAAACGCAACAAGAACACATAGCAGTCGTCGAGATTTGAAATGCCGTAATTCTTTTGATATTCCAAACTCTTTAAACAGTGAAACCATTTTGTAATTCCGATTTTTATAAAAAAAAACGAAAAATGCAAACATTTTCTGAAATTACCGGATTATCAACAGATTTCAAATTTGGAACAAAAATTGGAAACAAGAACATTTTTTTAATTCTGGACAAAAAGTTAAAACATGAACACTTTTTTTGAAATTGTAAACAAAATACATATTGGCATGCTTTTGGGGAAATGTGAACAAAATTTGAAACATTGTAACATTTTTTAAAATTGCGAACAAATTGTTGAAACCATGTACATTTTTATGAAAAATTGTGAACAAGAATTGAAAACACGAGCAATTTTATGCAATTACAAACATTTTTTTGTAAAGTGCGAACATTTTCTTAAATACCGCAAACATACTGAGAATTTGTGAAAAAAATTAAAAACATGAACAAATTCGAAAACAAGAACAATTATTGAAATTCCGAAACATTTTCTTATTTTGTGAACTTTAAATATGAATTCTTTTTGAATTCATGAACAAAATTTTAAAATGCGAACAGTTTTTGAAATTCCAGAACATTTTTTGAAATTATGAACAAAATTTGAAAATATTTTTTTTTCTCAAATTTTGAACAATTTTTAAAATTATAAAAAGAAATCAAATTTTTCAATGTTTTTTGAAAATAAGTGAACAACTTTGGAAATTCTAATTTTTTTGAATTTTGAACAATTTTTCTATTTCCGAACAAAAACGAAAAATAGGCAAATTTTGTGAAATTTGGAACAAATTTTGGAAAATGTGATTTTCTTGAAATTTCTAAACTTATTGTGAAAAACGAAAAAAGTAAAGAAAGTAAAATAAAAAGAAAAGAAAAATAGAAGCAAAAAGGAAAAAGGAAAAAACAAAAATAAGAAACGAATGAAAACCGAGAAAACACGAAAGGAAATAGCACAGGAAAAAAACCCGGTTCCAAGAACCTTCTAGAAGGTTTCCAAAACCGTTGGCCGCACTGTGTAAAGCTGTAAGTGGGCCGGCCCAAGTCTCCTCGCTCTCATACTTGCCTCTGTGCGAAACCCCGACAATTCGCCGCAGGGAGCGGCGAATAGGGTTTTCCGCACAAGGGAACTAATATTGACCCATCGTTTTGTTGTGTGTGTTGACTAGGTGCACATAGCACACGTTATTTGGTTACAGACTGCATAAAATTTTGTCATCACTTCTCACTAGTGGTAACTTTACTATACATGATCTGAACATAACTTCAGTTCTAGCTAGGAAACAAATGACAGTTCATTCTAACTACTAACAAATGGCAGTACAAATTATGAAGAGCCATATGGATGAATAGGGGAAAGTTCATCGATGCTAACTAGGTGGAAGTCCATCATCTTCCTCTTGTTATGCTTATGTTGTTTCTTCTTCTTCTCCTCTATTGTTCTTCTTCTTCTTTAGATCCTTGTCTGACCTATGTTATCCATCTTTTTGTTCTTCCAGACTTCATTGTCAAATGCCTCAACACCATGGCCAGAGCTGACAATATCATCGGTCGTCACCTCTTCCTCCTCAGGCACCGGTTCATCACAAACCCGCCATTGTAGTACTAGAAGATTGGAGCGAGCGAGCGAGAGAATCTCCACGTGGTGTGCAGGAGAACTATGCCACCGCTCCACTCACCCACTCAGTGAATAGCAAGGAGGCAGGCTGCCTGCTCGTCTCCTCTCCCCACTCCCCACTCCCCACTCCCCACCCAACCCTCGCCGCCGCCCCACCGGACCCGGAGAAGAAGGGAAGGAGATCTCATCCAATCTCAAATCTCCAACCTTTTTTTCTTTCCCGTCGGCGCCTCCTCATCTCAAACCGCCCCGCCCGCATTAAGGGAATCTCCTTCCAAATCCAATCCAATCGGATCCATCCATCCGCCAGCCCTAAACCCCCTCCCCTCCTCCCCCAAATCCATCCACC
>NW_025226156.1:3850-35619 GCF_018294505.1 Triticum aestivum | reverse complement strand
GATCCCGAGCCCCCGCAACCCCCGCAACCCCAAACCCTAGCCGCCGGGGAGCTCGTCTGGGCCAAGACCAAGGGCCGCCACCACTGGTGGCCAGCGCGCCTCCACGCCCCATCCACCTCCACCCAACCACCCCTCGTCTCCTCCCTCGGCGCCGAGTACTCCGACGACCACCGCCCCGCCGTGGCCGTCAAGCCCTTCCTCGCCGCCCCCGACGCCGACGCCCTCGCGCGGGCCAACAAAGGCCTCGCCTTTGTCGCCGCCGTCGCCCACGCCAGGGCCACGGCCGTCGGCATCCTCTGCGACGCCCTCACCTGCCCCTGCGCCCGCGGCCCCCAAGAATCATCCGAGGCCGACGACAACAACAACAAGGTCGTCATCACCGCCGTCGCCAACCTCCTCGAGCCCCGGGAGTTCCTCGCCGCGCTCGGCAGCGCGGCCGTCGACGCCCCCGCCCTCGGCCTGCTGGACCACGCCCGCCTCAAGAGCTGGGTCCAGGCGCTCGCCCAGGGATGGGGCTACCAGCGCCGCACCAAAGACGACCTCATCGACAAGATTGATCTCGACATGCTGGCCGCCTCTGAAGAGGAGGAGGAGGAGAAGAAGGCCGTGGTGGTGCCGCTGCACAAGACGCCCAAGCAGAGCAAGAGCCGCACCAAAGCCCCCACTCCCAAGGACAAGGAGGAGCAGGAGGAGGAGGACAAGGACAAAGCCGAGATGGCACACAAGACCCCCAAGCAGAGAAGGAGAGCCTCGCTCATGGACTCCGAGGAGGAGGAGGAGCAGAAACTCAGCAGCCAGAACAAGGATGAGAGTGGCACTGCCCTCTCCGGGAGGCGCGAGCGCAAGAAGAGCAAGTATCTCTCGCCGCCCTACACCAACATCGGCGTCTTTGCTCTTGAGGACAGGTCAGATGATTCGCCAAAGAAATCACCGCCCACCAGCGCTGCTAACAAGGATGAGAGCAAGTATAACAAGGGGTCACCAGATGAGAAGCAGCTGAAGAAGAAGAGCAAGGTGGTGCCGCCGCCGCTTCCGCTGGACAATGTTGCTGCTCAGGAGGTCCTGCTGCTGCTGCGCTGCTTCGGGGAGGACGTCTCTCACAAGAGGCACTTCCCCAAGGCCGCGGAGGACTTCCTTGGCCTGCTCAGGAGCTCCGTGTTTGCCGAGGGTGCTCACCATGACTCCTACAAGGACCATGAATGCCCGGTGCCCAAGAATGCTGCTGCAGACGGCCCTGTTGCTGCTGGCCTGGTTTCAGATTCAGCTGCTACTCCGAAACAAGGCAAGGGTAAGCGTGGTAGAAAGAAGAAGGATCAGGATGGCAGTGCCTATTCTTCTTCTATCAACAACAACAACAACAAGAAGAAGAAGACGGGCGCTCTTGACTGTGCAGCGGAGGATGCTTCTGAGGAGAATAAGAAAGAGGAGAATGTTTCTGACAAGAAGAAGAGGGGCAGAAAGAAGAAGGAGCAGGATGGAACCTCCCCAAAAGGCTCTGTTATCAACAAGAGGAAGAAGATGGACAAAACCTCCCCAAAAGCAACTCTTGGGCCTGCCTCTGGCTCTGGCTCTGGCTCTGGCTTGGTTATCACACCCGCTATTCCTATCAGGCAGGTGAGTGCTCAAGATATCATGAGCCAAGTCAAACCAGGCATGGGAGCTGGGGTTCCTGATCCCAAGATGAAGAACAGCTTGTTGGTGTCCAAGAGCCCTATTTCAGCTACAATGTCTGGAGGAGTAAAATCAGGAGAGGAGCAGGAGCAAGGGGACGGTGGATCCGTTGTGAATGCTTCATCTGACCAATCTGCCAAAAAGAATGAGGAGGAAGCAACAAAGCCAGCAACTGATATGATGAATGTGGACGGAGATGTGCCCCAGATTCAAGTTACAGTGCCTATGAATGTGGATATGAATGTGGATACTACTCTTAGCCAAGATGTTGCTGCCAAACATCAGGCTGACGTTAAAATGCCTGAAGCTGCTGGTATGAATGCGGATATTCTTAACGCAGATGTTCCTGCCGCAAGTGCCCACGCACAAGTGATGACTGTGCCTGAAACTGGTGGTATTCAGTTATTAGATATGAATGTGGAAAGTGTTGTAGATGTGCCTGTCGTCACAAGTGTCGAGATGGAAGCCATGGAGCTGGAAGCTAGTATTCCTGTACTAGATATAAATGAACAAGTTGCTGCTGTTGAAGATGTGCCTGCTACAAGTGGCTCGCTTCCACCTATCCATGGAGATATCATATCCCAGCCCGCCGATGAAAATAAAGACAAGGCAAGTGTGCAAGTTCGTGCAGTTCAAGAGTCATACACATCTCTGATTCAGGCGATGCTGCCGGAAACGTACAAGAAAGTGGAGGAGGTCGCTGCTGGAGATGATGAGACTAAAAAGGTTGAACAGACTAGCCAGAACAAGGCAGTTGCTGATGGAGCTAGCCATTCTTCTCCTGCAAAAGGTACTAGTGGTGGTACCAATGGGAGCCCCTGCCCTGATGCACCCAACTCTGCCCAGAAGAGGAGAAACAAGAAGCCCGCAGCAGCATACTTTGCCAACCCAGCAGAGATCCGGGTGAAATTCTTGGACGGCACCATGGTCCCCACCAAGGAGGAGCTGCTCTCAGAGTTCCGCAGGTTTGGCGTCCTGGTGGAGTCGGAGTGCGACATATCAGAAGAGCGCCGCGACGCGCGCGTGGTGTTTGGGAAGAGCACCGAGGCGGAGGCGGCCTACACCAAGGCGGAGATCCCAGGCATCTTCGGGCAGTTCGGGCCCCCCTGGGCCACCCTGGGGCTCAACTACCTGGAGGCGATCACGCTTGCACCTGCCCGTCCTGCCAAGCCCCCGCTGGCTCGTGCCGACATGAGGAAGAACGTGGAGAACATGATCTCGTCCCTGAAGAACGGTCGGTCTTTGCCGGCTCCCGCTCCCGCTGGAGGAGCCGGAGCGGCGCCCGTGTCGGCGAGCCTCCTTGCTGAGATGCAGCGGCTCCTGTCCAAGCTCGACAAGACGCAGCCGCCCCCTGGGCCTTCGGGCTCGGCTCCTCCGTCGTCGTAGGCCTTCCCTGCCGTACTGATGGATGGATGGATGGGGCTTGTGTTGCTCCTCCCTAGCTTAGCTAGCTAGTTAGTGAACTACGTCTTAATATTTTCGGTCTAGGCATGAACGCACGCACTCGCATATGCTGGCTGTCTTTTGTTGATTATTACATTAGAGATGCTGCCGCTGTTGCTTTTATTATTTCCAGTCGAGTTGATGATGATGAACTAGATGTACTAGTAGTAGCCAGTGACTTCTGTGTGGATGGATGGATGGATGGATGGCAGACGTTATTTTGTCATCATCAAATCATTTCTGCTTGCTTTTCTGCATCATCATCGTCGCAGTTGCTTTATTTTGCTATGCATCTCATCATCATCATCATATATAGTATCATCACACTGATGATTGAGAAGCAATCAGCCATGTGGTTAGTGGATTCATAGTTGCCATGCTTTCCATTCCAGGGGACATCTCCACATAGAGTTATGTGGCTGTGAATTCATTCATTCATTCCATTCCCAGTATGAATCAACATATATCTTGGCAACACTAGGGGGTAGGATTTAGCATCCATTGTGCAGGATTTACCTCAACTAATTGCATAGATGCATTGATATTCCATAATAAATACAAGCTTAGGAAACATCAACTGCCTAAAAAGCAGCTTATTTGGCTGCTACCTGATTGTACTGTGAATACCAAGAGTCCACATCTTAATAGGGATTTATCTCAAGATGCATGTACATTTTGCATTGCATTGCCTGCACAATCACTCTTTTTGCCATCTTCTTTTACTTTCCCACACCCTGAGGGTCCATGATGCGTTTCTTTACCGCATAGTTTCGTTGTGGTCGTGTTCAACACAACTATGATTCGTCCAACTTTGTTCGTTCAGAATCTGATCATTTTGAGTCCCTGGAATGGAATTTATTGTCCTATTAGCCTGTGCAATGTGTTGTGTGAAATTAAGAAAGGAAACAATGGCTTTTGCAAATTCAGATAATTTGTGCAAAAGAGAAAACTAAACCTAGATAATTAGTGAGCGTTTTCAGATAGATACCTCACACTTACTTGCTGTTTATAGTGGATATTCGAGGAGATCAGGAAATACATTTGGCTCTGAAAAAAATCTTTGTAAAAATACTTTTATTAAATGTTTTGTACCATTCAGAAAAGAAAAATGTTTGTGACATTTAGAAAATGTTCACATATTCCCAAAAATGACTGTGACATTAGAAAAAAAGTTTGAACAATTTGAAAATGTTTGCGTAATTTAAAAAAAATATTTCATACCATTTAAAACATGCACATGAGATTAAAAAACGTTCAAACGTTCCAATAAACAGTAGTGACACTTTTTACAAAAACAAATTTTTATACAACCTAAAAACGTGGTCATGTAATATAAAAAAATTTGAAAAATTCAAAAAATATATATTTGACTCAAAAAACCCACACATTTCAAAAACAAATTGTTCGTGACATTTTAAAAATGTTAATAGACTGTAAGACAAATGTTTGCATAATATTAAGAATTATTTTTGCAGCATTCAAAACAAATGTTCAACATGCATTGGAAAAATGTTATTCAAAGGAAATGTTCCAAACATGTATATCGAAGAATGTTCCAAAAATTGTCATGTATTTGAAGTTTGAAGAATGTTGAATGTTTCAAAAACAACATACTAAATGTTTATTAAATGTTCCAAAAATGTCATGTATTTGAAGAATGTTGAATGTGTATTGAATTTTTTACGCATGTATACATAAACGTACAAACAATGTAGTTTTACGCGTGCAGATCGTTTTTTTACTCTTGCAGTTTAGATTTTTAGGTTGTTCATTGGCTTGGCTTCGGCGACGGCGATGGCGGCGTTGAATAAAATTTCTTCAGATCCTACTCCGACAAGGCGATCAGTCCTATGGTTGGGGATGGATTTGAAAATTAGTCTGTTCAAGCAAGGATGGCGTGGCGACGGCGACATCCTCGTGGTGGACCTGTGTCCTCGGGCTCAGCTGTTGCGACCGTGTTTGCTCCAATGCCAGCGTGAAGCTTGGGAGGTAGTTCAGGGGCAGATGCAGATTGTGGTCTGCATCGGCGGCATCTGGAAGATGGTGGATCGTATGCTGGGTTCATGGTTCGTGGATGGCAGATGTAGTTCAGGGGCAGATGTAGCTTTCTTTCTTTTGGGTTTATTTTTTGGTTTTTGTTATTCTTTTGTCATTTTTTTCTGTGTTTCTTTTTCCTTTTTTTAGTTTTCGTTCGTTTTCTTTGTACATGTTTTGTATACCAAGAATAATTTTTATACACACTTCTAACTTTTTAAAAATACTTTATTAACATTTTTGAAAACTTATATTTTTTATGTCTACTTGTCTCATACACATTGTACCTTTTTTGTATACACCAAGATTTTTTTATATGCATGTTTAACATGTTTAAAAGACATGATTAACATTTTGTAAAACATATTTTTTTCATGTGTACAATGTCGATAATCATTGTACATTTTTGTATACATAAAAAACATCATATATATACACATTTAACATTTTACAATTACATGGTTAACATTTTTTTAAACATTTTTTAAGTCTACTGTTTCTATAAACATTCTATATTTTTTTATACACCAGGTTCATTTTTTCTATACACGTTAATTATTGTCCAAATACATGATTAAATTTTTTGAAAAAATATATTTTTGTATGTCTACTTCGTTCCATGCACATTGTATATCTTTAGTATACATTTTTCTTATACATCGGAAATATTATGTTATACAAATTTAACATTTTTAAATGCATGCTAAACATTTTTCCAAAAAAAACTTATATCATTATTTTAGCTAGGTACTTGATCGCCGTGCTGCTGAATAACTCCAAATTTGAAAAAAATTCAGCGATTTTGGAAAATAGCTCATTAAATTTGAATAAAAATTTGTCGAATTGAAAAAAAAAGTTCATCAAAACTTTGAAAAAGTTAACAAATTTGAGAAAAAAACAGAAAAAAAGGGGTAGCGTCGCTCGACCAGAGCGAGCAGCACGCGGGCCGGCCTATTTGGCTAGCTCTAGCTCGAGGTTGACGAGGCCTTGGTGAAACAGCCTCCCCGCTGCTTCCTCCCAAACACAAACCCTTGCCGCCGTCGCGGGCGTTCTCGCTTCCTCCTTAAAAAAAAACTTGTCCCGCGTCTTGAAAAAAATTTGGTTGTGAGCATATTAGACCAACAAGCGCGAGAGCTCATCTTGGACGGCGACGGCGCTGCCTTCAGGAGACGGAGTGGTGAGATTAGCACGCTAATAACGTATTTTCAGTGGCAACGCTATTTTTTTCATTGATATGTATCTTGTGGAACAGGCGACCAGAGTGGTGAGATTGTGTTGATCAGTCGGTTTGGATCTTGGTTCCCGTACGTCTACAGTACTAGCAGCGCACAGCAAGCAATTTTAGCTCTGGTGCCCTTGAGTTTTGTTGGCGATGGACGGTACTAACTCCAACAAGAGAAGAGCCGAAGATCCACGAGAGGGAGACCCTTTGATGGATGTCAGAATATTGAAGGAGACCATTTGCTTCGAGCACTTCAGGTCTGAGATTTATCAGGTAATGCCACCAAGAATATGTACATATTGACTTGTCTTTGGACTCATGCTTTTTCTTATCTCGTTTCTTATAAGCTTAAGATAAGAGAATAAATTTTATGAATCTATCACTAGTTTGGAACTTTGGATTGGACCTAGTTCCACTTGGCGAGAAAGTGTTTCTTGTGTACGTAAGATAATTAATACATGATGAAATGTGTAGTACTAACCTATCTTGTTGCGTGGTATTCTTTTATTTTTATGTTAAAAGTTCTGATGGGGACCCTATTAATCATTTCGTTCCCACAGTGTTCTGTGGGGCATTTCATATGCTCGTCCTGCCGCGACAAGATACTGAACAGGAAATGCCCTACATGCTCTGTCAAAACTTCCTTCCAGCGCTGCTTTGGGATATGGAACATGTCGTCCAGTCAGTCGCATTTCCTTGCTCCAATGCCAAGTATCACCTACTACCAGAAAGAAGGACACGAGCAGGTATGCAGGTATGCCCCATGCTTCTGCCCAGAGCCTGACTGCAGCTTCGCTGGGCCAACACCCGAGCTCCTGGACCATCTCACCATCTATCACATGTATCGATGTATAGATCTCCAAGATGCTGGGTCGTTGTCGCTCAGCTTAAAACCAGGCATACACGTTCTGACACAGCGCCACAGGAGCACCAACTATTTTTTCCTACTTAACATGTACGTACTCAGAGCCTTTTGGGCATGCTATCTCAGTCGTCTGTGTGCAACCTAAAGCTACGAAACCCAAGTTCACATGTAGTTTGATCTATGCCTGCTCCAGGGCAGGGAGTTTATCATGAAAGTTCTGGTTGCCAGATAAAATGCTGATGGGCTACCGGTGGAATATGACTTAATTTTGCTCAAGGGACAGATTTCTGGTGATCGTTGTTGCCATCGAGGATAACAAGATGGGGTTTTATCATATTGCATGAATTTATCCCTCTACATCATGTCATCTTGCTTAAGGCGTTACTCTGTTTCCATGAACTTAATACTCTAGATGCATGCTGGATAGCGGTCGATGAGTGGAGTAATAGTAGTAGATGCAGGCAGGAGTCGGTCTACTTGTCTCGGACGTGATGCCTATATACATGATCATACCTAGATACTCTCATAACTATGCTCAATTCTGTCAATTGCTCAACAGTAATTCGTTCACCCACCGTAAAATACTTATGCTCTTGAGAGAAGCCACTAGTGAAATCTACGGCCCCCGGATCTATCTTCATCATATTAATCTTCCAACACTTAGTTATTTCCTTTGCTTTTTACTTTGCTTTTATTTTACTTTGCATCTTTATCACAAAAATACCAAAAATATTATCTTATCATCTCTATCAGATCTCACTCTCGTAAGTGACCGTGAAGGGATTGACAACCCCTTATCGCGTTGGTTGTGAGGAGTTATTTGCTTTGTGTAGGTACGAGGGACTCGCGCGTAGCCTCCTATTGGATTGATACCTTGGTTCTCAAAAACTGAGGGAAATACTTACGCTACTTTGCTGCATCACCCTTTCCTCTTCAAGGAAATCCAACACAGTGCTCAAGAGGTAGCAGTTGTCTTGTCCACCACTCATAATTTTGGTTTTATTTATTTGGTTTTGCAAAAATATGAGTGGCTAAGGACCTACCTCCCCTTAGTTTGATCTTAGCCTAAAACCTTCCTCTTACCTATCCTATATTCTTCTCTATGACATATGATCTCTTTCTTTCTCCTGGAACATCCTTTTCTGGGGTTTTTGTGTCAGATGTTCTGACCTAGCATCCGAGGCAACCTCCGACTTACGACCAGCGTACTGGACACAAGTCGGATATTACCTCGGACACTATGTCAGAGTCTCCGACATGTCGGAATATCCGACTTTGTCGGAATATCCGACTTGGGGGCCCACAGGCTAGGTTATGTGCGGCGCGGGGATGGGCTAGGGTTTCCATACCCATTCGCCCCCACGCCACGCACACAGCCACCTGCGCCTCCAGCTCCTCTCCCCAAGCGCCTCCGTCTCGTCGGAACCTCCGGCGAGACCTCCGGCCGGCAGATCCATCGGTGGGGCGCCTCCAGCACCTCTCCGCCGCCGTTCCTCACCGCCATGGCCTCGGGTTCGTCCCCATTCTTGCTGCTCATCTCCATTTCTTCTTTGTTTCGAACAAATCCGGGATGCGGCGATCCAGCAATGTTCCTCGTTCAATTGACCAGTGTATCAGTAATCATAGTGTGCATAGCATTGATGCAGACGCTCAGAAGCCAGTTGCGAGGTCGGACATTTCGTCGGATCATCCGACAAGTCGGATAATCCGACATAATGTCCGAGCCATCCTCCGAGTTGCCTCTGACCTTCTGTGCTGATCCTATTTTTTGCACTATGATTTTTTTTCTTTCCACCTGAGATCATATGTCCTCATCCCCTGCTCTCTCCTATACTCTAATTCACAGGAGATTCCATCGAGTCGTCGGATCGTGAGCTTTCTCGTTCTCATCTTCATGAAAAGAAGATTGGTGCTGCTGCAGAAGATGTCTCTGAGGAAGAGTTTTCTGACCATGGAGATGAAGATTTTGAGGCAGGGACTGTTTACAGGGCTGTGCATGTTCCCCCTCCTCGTCGCAATCCAAGAGCTGCACAAGCTAGTTCATCTCAAGCTGTCCATAAGAAGAAGCCTGTCATAACCAGGAAGCAAAAGGTAGCTCCCCAACAACTCATTGATCTTAAGCATATTCAGGAGAATATTGTGCATTTTGCTGGTGTCCTTGAGAAACTTGAAGAGTGCAACCTCATGCCCCTTGTTAAGTTTCATCAAGATTATTGTGAGGAACTTGTTATGCAGTTTTTCGCAACCGTGCATTTTGGCACTAATGAGGAGAGAACTATGACCTGCATGGCTGGAAATGAAAAGAGGGTAGTCAACTTCAATGTGCTCGCAGATATTTGTGGCTACACCTTCATGGGAGATAGTGTTGATCAAGGCCTTCGCATCCATGCTCGCGGTGAATTCTTGAACCGTAACAAGCTGAAGCGTCTTTGTGACAAAGGTGGACGGATTGGGCATGTCACTGGTATGAAGCCCCTCTACTACAACTTGCATCATTTCTATCGGCAGACCATTGCTCCCAAGGCAGGAGAGTCGCACGAGGTGCGTGGTTTTATGGTAAATCTCATGTACGCCTCTGCCACTCATGAGGGTCCTTTTGATGTCATGGACTACATTTGGAATGAGATGATAAACATAGTCAAGGACAACAGATCTTGTGCTTATGCTCCATATCTTCATGCTCTCATTTGTCATTTTTGCGCTCAGGATGTGCCTCCTGTGATGAGTGGGCTAAGGTTCAAAGTGCTTGGACCGATCATATTCTATGTGGATCAGGATGTCTAGGCTACTGCTGCTGATTCAGAGGATGATGATTCAGAGGATGTTGATGCATTTGTTGTTGCCCCTTCTGTGCCCTCACGGCGACTTGATACACAAGGAGCGTCTGGCTCCAGGGCACCCACCGAGGGTGGGAGATTCATGAGGGCTTTCAAGTCTATGTTTTGCATGGTAAAGCAGACTCACCACAGGCAGTACCGTGATCACGTGCATAGCAAGACCAGCTACAAGAGAGAGCTTGATGCCCGGCGTGCTCAGGGAGAGGAGATCCCGGCTGGTTCAGAGGAGAAGATTTCAGATGAGGGTTCTTTCGAAGATCCCTATGGATGGCTTGCAGAGGTCTCTTCAGCCAGCAGATCCTCACCACCCCCGGAGTCTTAGTTCTAGACGTTAGCATCGCTTCCTTTCTTGCTTTTTGGTGTCTTTGATGCCAAAGGGGAGAAGGGTTGATCTAGTAGGTCTCGGGGAGACTGCTAGTTATTTATGAGTCATGGTAGCTTGCGTTGCCTATCCTTGGTATGCCATGTCTCTATTGTTATTGTCTCATGCTTTTTGATCGCTATGTTGCTTTATATTGTCACACACATACCTCTTTTTTACATTTTGAGATGGGCTTTGTTTATTCATGTTTTCTTTCGTTAAGCCATCTCATATGTTACAAGTTGTTGCAAAAAGTGGAACACACTTCTAGCAAATCCATGTTCACTTTTGCACCCCTCTTTCTAGAAGTTTTGGGTGAGCATTGATCCTACCATGTGCATAGTGTATTCAAATGCAAAAGAAATAATTCTTATGTATGCACATATGTAGGGGGAGCTAAACCAAAATCTCTAGAACCCTTGTTGTTCTCATCATAATATCTTTATTATATGTGTCTAATCATATTGTCATCAACCACCAAAAAGGGGGAGATTGAAAGGACATCCACCCCTAATGAGGGTTTTGGTGTTAATGACAGTAGAGATTAGTTGACTAACTATGTTTCGAGTATGCTTTCAGCTTACACATCTATTGAAGTGAAACATGTTGTTGGTCGGCGACCCCCCCAAGCAAAAAGGATAAAGGAAGACGACACGTCAATTTTCACCGACGATTTCTCGTTTTTGAGTCGTAGGTATGCCATACTATTAAGAGGGGATGCGCCATGGATCTTGTGTGGAATCAGTAAACCTATAAAGCCAAATACCATCCACACCCTATGTGAGAAAAGAGTGTCCTAGAATTTCCTGTTTAAGCCTCTGTCTCAAGGTCGGAGAGTATGTTGGAATGTCCGACCTGTCAGAGTTTCAGTCAGACTATCCGAAGTAATATCCGACCTTATGTCCAGTACCCACAGGACAAGTCGGAGGCTGCCTCGGAGGTCATGTCGGAACATCCGACATGTCGGAGTATCCGACATAGTCGGAACATCCGACTTAACGGGACTGGTTGTAATGGGCAGATTCCTGGTTGACTATATAATAACCCCTTCTTCCTCCTTGGGAGGTTGACGAACTCCACTACTCACAGCCATTGATCCAAAAGCTTCAAACTTCCATTCCTCCCTCTCTAGCCACTCAATCCACTTCATATTTTAGAGAGACAAGGAGGAGCACCAGATCTACCATTCCATCCTATCAAAACTCGAGTTTGTTGATTCCTCACGAGATCCTAGCAAGTCTTGTTACTCTTGGGTTTGTGGGGAACCCTAGACGGTTGTGGTTTTCCCGGGAGCTTCCAAGTCGTGTGGTTGTGCCCCGGGCTCGTTTGTGAGGGTTTGGAGCTCGCCCCAAGAGCTACCCCTAGTGGAAGGGAGCCTAAGCATTTCGGAGTGCTTGAGGTTCTCGGAGAATAAGGTGAGGCATTTCGGTGCCGTGGAAGCTCTCGTGCTTCCCCCTCTCTAACGGAGATTAGCACACCCCCAAGTGTGTGAACTTCGGATTACATCATCGTCTCCACCACTTTTGGTTGTCTCTTTACCCTAGCTTATTATTGTCTTTACTCTTGCTTGTGTGTTGCCTTGTGTAGCTTGCTTGCTAGTTGTATCGCATCATATAGGGTTGTATCACCTAGTTGCATTTCTAGAGAACTTACATTTCCGCACTTGACTCTAAAATCAACTAAAGTAAGGATTTAATTTGGTAGCCGCCTATTCACCCCCCTCTAGGCGATATTATCGGTATCTTTGAACCTTCAACAATACATTCACATAAGCTCACATGCACACATATACACCTACTCCTATGAACACACACACACGCACGAGCTAGAGGACCTGCAATCCAGCATGTCCACGATAGAGCTGAGCGGAGCTACAGACAGCTGGAAGTGCATCTGGGGATCGGAGGGTTTTGCCTCCGGTAAATACTACCTGCATTGTTTCCGTGAGGTCGTGGCAAATGATGCTTTCAAGTGGATTTGGAGGACTAAATGCACTAACAAGTGGAAAGTGTTTGCCTGGTTGCTGCTGGCCGACAGACTAAACATACGCAATTTATTGAAGAGAAAGAGCATGAAGCTGAGAGATGATGACTATGCACGCTTGCTGTGCGCCAACCCCCCTGAGGAAACTGTGGAACACCGGTTTTTGAGTGTGAGTTCAGCAAGGCCTGCTGGGGGAAGCTGGGAATCAATTGGCCAGATAGTGGGAAAAGACTTCAGCTCATGCATGAGGCAAGGCACAGGTGGGCTCAGCCCATGTTCATGGAAAATTTCATAGTCACGGCCTGGAGTCTGTGGAAAGAACGTAACAACATGCACTTTAGGGGGGTCATGCCCACCGAGAATAGCCGGCTCCAAAAGTTCAAGGCTGATTTTGGGATGATGAGGCACAGAGTCAAGGAAACCCTGATGTCGTTTGTTGAACAACTTGTTGCATCGATCTAGCACTGTTTTGTGACTCTTCCTACTTCTTTGGTGCTCCCAACTACTATTTCTACTCCTTTCTTCCCTAGTGGATAGAGATTCTAACAACTTCTTCCCTTCATGTAATTCTGAGTGATGTAACTGTTTGTGTGTTTGAGTTAATATAAAGTCAGTGGGGGACTGCCCTCACTGTCCCAAGGTTAAAAAAAAACACACGCACGCACAACCTACCCCTATGAGCACCTCTGAGATCCCGAGCCGGCACAACATCTTGAGATTGACAAAGACACGACAGGTGCCTCGTAGTCGATGAGAACGCCACCTCCACTGAAGAAACATCACCGAAAGCAAGAAATAATTCGAGGAAATGCGAGCACCAGTGCCAACTTTAGGACATGAACTCCGGTGTCTTGTTCAACCACAAGGAACCTGACTAGCTGAGCTCCGCTCAGGTCTCATACCTCCTATTTGCTGGTAAGCGAGGGGTCCTCAGCTCAAGATATTGGAGGTGGTGGATTAATATGATCCTGTAATAGTAGAAGTTGTGCATGTCACTTGAGTTATCATTTGTTTGTCCTCAATCAGAGGAGTTTTGTTTTGGACCATATCAGACAAATGTAATGTAAAATCCTGGTGTTGCACAATAGCAATCACACCTGTCAACATATTTCATGGCTACTTAAGGAATTGCAGATGGACAATAGCGTTCTAGTTTTCCCGACATTACATTACTTCTGTAAAATTTAAAGGAAATCACATCCTCAATCTAGCGTCAACATAAATTTATTCCATGGTCAATTAGACGGTAACACAAATTAAAACATGAATAGTAGTATTGTAAATACATGCATGCTTAACACATGGTGTTTGGTCTTTTTTTGAACAAGTGGTGTCGAGGGAGGCAGAGCGGCTGCTCTTGGAGCAAACTAACATTGGGTAAGATGGCCAAACAAGATTTTGCTATGGATTTGACGAGAGACCGAACCAGAGTTGTCGAAAATCAAAGCTCGTAAATTTTTGGCCGCATGCAAACCAAACACCACCAAATTGTAGTCAAAGTCACCAAATTTTGGCATACATACATACATACAAACATACAAGCATAGTCCTCAATCAATTAAAAAAAGAGGAGAAGGAAAAAGAGGATAAACAACTCCCCACAATCTCTCACCCAACGGAACGGAGCTTCTCTCAAAAAAAAAAAAAAAACGGAACGGAGCACAAAGCGGAGTCCGCTCGACCCGATCCCCACCCCAGCAGCAGCTCCGCTAGGTTCCCCACCACCACCACCAGCATGGACTCCGGCGGCGACTCGTCCGGCGGGGGCGCGGCGGCGGCGGCGGCCAAGTGGCGGACGGACGCGACGCGGGCCTTCCAGTACTACCTGGACCGCTCCACGCCGCACGCCACGGGCCGCTGGCTCGGCACGCTCGTCGTCGCCGCCGTCTACGCGCTCCGGGTCTTGTCCATCCACGGCTTCTACATCGTCAGCTACGGCCTCGGGATCTACCTCCTCAACCTCCTCATCGGCTTCCTCTCCCCCATGGTCGACCCGGAGCTCGACCCCTCCGCCGCCGCACACGACGGGCCCGCCCTCCCCACCCGCGGATCCGACGAGTTCAAGCCATTCATCAGGAGGCTCCCAGAGTTCAAGTTCTGGTATGTATGCTCCCGCCTCCATCACCCAGATCTACCTCGCCATCAGCCAGATCTAGATCTGCGCTCCACTTGTGTGATCTGCCTGCCCGCCTTAGTCCACCCCAGCTGAAATCTCCCTGTCAATCATGGCCGCCGCATTATTTTTATTTACTTATCTATTTATTTTTATACCCGCATTAGTCAACTACTTCCTCCGTTCCCAAATATAAGTCTTCTCTTTCTAGATATTTCAACAAGTGACTACATAAGGAGCAAAATGAGTGAATCTTCACTCTAAAATATGTCTACGTACATCCGTATGTTGTATTGCATTTGAAATGTCTAAAAAGACTTATATTTAGGAACGGAGGGAGTATATTGAATCTTTTGAATGAACAAATGACCATCTTTTTTACGCTTTTGCCAACCAACTGTAGCAGCAGCATTCGGCTAATCACACCAGGCAGGATATATCGAGTGCAAATGTAAGATCACAAATCTGTGCCATTTAAAGGTCATTCAGAAAGCATCCAACTCCACATATCTGGGCTTGAGTTGCTACCCTTTAAAGGTCAAAAATATGCCGGTTAATTAGTTTGTTCTTCTGCGCTGCCTTACTGCCTGTTCATGTATGGCCTACACACCTTGGCATGCGCTTGCACAGCATTCATGTAACTCTAGGCACACCAAAATACTAATAATTCTGTCAGAAAAACTTTCATCTATGGTCAATACGTTGACACCAGGGAATAAGGAGCCAGCCTACACCCCTGTGTTTGGTTCTCTGCTCCCTACTGCTATCGTCATATAAACCAGCTTGATAGTATACTCGTGATAAGCAGTCAAATCATGTCACTAATGTCACTGCCTCTGTAACTGCGGCATGGTTTTCGAGTCGATGAGTTGTTCTGGGGTAGCGACTCGGAAAAAGTCGCGACTCGAGTCGTTTGTCGACACTAAAGTTGAGTCAACATTTTTTTGTGACTCATCGACTAGTCGGCGACTCGAAAACCATGAACTGCGGCCGAGTTACCTGAATAAACCTCCGTACCATTCGGACAAATTGAACTGCATTTTTTTTTCATTAGAAGAAATAACGTCTATCTGCCTGAATTAATCAAAGTTAATGTAACTTATAGCAGTGTTTTTAGGAACTTAGAATGATTCTTCGAGCTTTTCATTTATGCATTGTTGAGTTTACATGTTCTATGACGATGGAATTTGAGCATGTCTATTGTGATCCCATAGAACCACCATTAGCTGCAACCTTTCTTAGAGAGAACATCAGAAACTGCTTTTACTAGCAAGCATATTTAGGTACCGCATGCAGTCGTCTCTATGTTCGTAATGCTTCTTATGTTTGCTCTGTTTCAGATGTGTGGCACATTACATTGTTCCTCTATACACGATATGTCCATGATATTTGTTTGCCCGTGGTTCAGGTACGCAATCACAAAGGCTTTTGTTATAGCTTTTGTGATGACATTCTTCTCCGTGTTCGACGTACCTGTGTTCTGGCCTATACTGCTCTGCTACTGGATTGTACTCTTTGTGCTGACGATGAAGCGCCAGATTCTGCACATGGTCAAGTACAAATATGTGCCCTTCAACATCGGGAAGCAGGTTAGTCGGCCTCTGCTTGCCGCTCTGTTTTGTTGTCCACTGGTCGATCTCGCTCTTTATCCTTTACCGTTTCATTCATCATCATATAATGTCTGTTCCGGTTGCGGTGCCAGAAATACGGCAGGAAGAAGGGTGGCGCGAGCAGCAGCTCGTCAAAAGACTGATCCCCGGCGGCGCACCCTGGTGTGCAAGGGAACAATGGAAGGGCGGGCGGAAGATACAGTCGAACGACAAGGCTTATTCGATGTGCTACATAGTACCAACAAGTGTAATACTTCATTCATGATATCTAGAGAGAGCTAGGAGGGACATTCGCTGCTTATGTTTCTGACATGGGTTCACGGTTTAATTCGATATATTCGTGTTACTTGTGTCACTGTCAGTCATTGTATAGCGTGATCGATTCTTTGTTGTTGGGGAGACCGTCTCGGCTCTGGTTGCTCCAAATGTTATTGCAGCAAAAATAAGTAGGTGGTGCCGTGAAATCCCAGATCCAACTCTGCTGTTTATATGGCGCCTGAACTATACTTTGCTTGGAGAAAACATGTGCCCTGAATGTTGCTGGAAAATGTAATTAGTAGCTCAACCGAAGGTCTCTTTTGGTTTTGCGAATCAATCATACATGATTGTATGACACAGGCCCAGTCACGCAACCATATGGGCCTTCATAGTTGACGCGAGAGCTATATCTTGCTCGTCTTGCTCCTGTGGTTTTTCTGGAAGCCCGTTTTGCACTGGTTTTAGAAGCTTCTGTGCGGTTTTCTTTTTTCTGTACCGATTTAATTAGTTCTTTCATTTTTTATTTCTTTTGGTTTTACTTTATGTTTGTTATTAGCCTTTTATGTTTCAAATACATGCAAACTTTTTCAAATATATGTTGGATGTTGAACATTTCTGGTATGCAAGTTCAACATTTTTCAAATACTCCCTCCGTCCTCAAATAAGCGACTCAACTAAAAACATGATGAACATTGTTTTTAAACATGCAAAACATTTGTAAGTGCTTGCATATTTTAATGTCGCGAAACATTTTCTTGAATGGTCCGAAACATGTTATTAAATAAAGAGAACATTTTTTCACATTGTATAAATAATTAAAAAATTATCACAAATATTTTTCGAAACATGTAAATATTTTTTTAAATCTCACAAACTTTTCTTGGAATTGTACAAATCATTTTTTTGTACATCCTATAAATATTTGTCATAAAATGCCATGAACATATTTTTGAAAGTTGTGCATTTTTTTGTAAATGTTACATATATTTTTTCCATTTAAATACGATGATTTTTTTTAATATTATATAAATATTTTTACAAAATGTCAAGAACATTTTTTGAAACGCATGAACTATTCTCTAAAATGTCACATACTTTTGAAAAAAAATATCAGGATCATTTTTTGAATGGTATGAACATTTTTTAAATGTACGATGAATGATTTTAAGAATATAAGTAAATTAATTTTTGGATAGTTAGAATATTTCGAAAATATAAACAGAAGTAAAAAAAAATGATCGTACATATGCTTGTAGTTGACGCGAGAGCTATATCTCGTTATTTGGCAGACGGTAGCTAGTGGGCCGGACCATGTGATTCTTGTTGTTTCTGTAGGAGCGGTTTTGGAAAGCTTCTATGTATTGGTTCGCACTGATTATTGAAGCGTGAAGGTGTGCATTGTGCAAACGGGGCGAGCATGTGGACTCTAAGAGCATCTCCAGCAGTTCGGGCCTCAGGACGCCCAAAAAACGCCGCCTGGAGCGAACCGGCGAGTTTTTCGGCTTGGGGGCGAGTTCGTTCCCAGTCCCCGACCCCCAGGACGACCCCAAAAAAGACCAAACTCGGCATAAACTCGTCGATTTTTATTCGAATTTGTACAAAACAACTAAACGAAACCCCCTAGCCTACGCCACGCCTCGCCGCCGTCCGCCTTCTACATGTCGAGACGCCTGTAAAAGTCGGTGTAGTCCCTGCTATCGTCGTCGTCATCGTCGCCGTCCTGCGGACCGCCGGAGCCGCCGTCCCTACTGCAGCCCTGGCCTGGGTCGCCGACGCGAGGCGGGCGGGACGGTCCGGCCTCATCGTCGTCGTTGAGGACGATGACGTCGTCCTCCTCGCGGCCGATGTGGCGAGCCTTGAGCTCCTCGTAGGCGCGGCGTTGGCGCGCCACCTGCTCGCGGACGTAGTCGTCCCGTGCCCACTTCATGGCCGTCTCGTCGGCGGCGGCCATCTCGACGTGCTCCGGCTTCACCGGGAGCAGCTCCGGCTTCACCGGGAGCAGCTCCGGCTCCGGCTCGGTCCTAGGCCGGACGAGGCGGAGGGAACGAGGGCCGCCGCCCCCGCGAATGGTGAGGGCGCCGCTCCGGGTGCGGCGCCCTAGCGGCGACTCCTGCGCCGTCTCCTGTGGCTCCGGCTTGACGGGATGGGCCACCGGCGAGCTGCCTGAGGAGGAGGAGGTCCCCGCGTCCATCCGCCGCGGCGTCCACGAGCTGCCACGGCGGCGAAAGAAGGACGGGGGCGCCGGGTACTCGAGACGCGGCGTGTTGCCCGTCTCGATGTAGTCGAGGACGGCCTCGAGGGTGCAGCCGGGCACGCCCCACCACTCGCGCCGCCTGTCGGCGTTGTGCCGGCCGCGCGGGATGACGCCATTGAAGGACTCGATGAGATCGGCGTGGCGGCGCTCGAAATACATCGTCCACAGGTTATGGCTGTCGAGGGCGTAGTTTGGCCGGTTCCGGTGCTCCTCCGACAACGAGGAGCAGATGCGGGCGATCTCCGACCGCCGCTCCGCCCCGGTGGGCAGGGGTGGCACCGGGACGCCGCCGGCGCTCAACCGCCACGCCCTCGGCACCCGCATGTCTGGTGGCGCCGGGTAGTTGGCCTCGAACAGCCGGCGCGCCTCGTCCTCATGGAGGTGGCGACGGCCGAAGCCATTCTTCGCCGCGGAATCGCCGGGGTACCTCTCTGCCATGTTCGTCGGCGGGGGAAGAGAGGTTCTGCGCAGGGGGAGGGGAGGGCGAGGTGGCTGTTGTGGCGTTCACCGGCGTGGGGAGGCGGCTTTTATAGCCGAAGCTTGGGCGACGAGGCGCGCATGCCGAGCGACGCGTGGCGGGGTGGACGCGACAGTTCACTGCGGCGCATTAATGGGAAGCCTGACTGGTGTGGCATCGCGGCATCAATGGAGGCGACGGCGCGGCAGCGCGGCAACCTTGGCATTGATTCCCGCGAGAACCGAGGCGATAAGGACGACGAAGCGGCGTGTCACTGACTAGGCGGGCCCATCCCAGTTCGCGCCCAAAACGGTCCGTCCGGCGTCCCCAGACGCCCCCCAACACGCCGGGTTCGCCTTGGGTCCGCCGGCGCCAGTTTTGGCCCAAACCGGCGAAAAACGGGATCCTGGTGGCGCGACTGGGCCAAAATTTCGGCGCCGGCCACAAAAAAGTGGCCTGGGGGCCTGTTGGGGCGCGGCTGGAGATGCTCTAAGGCAATATGTCTTCTGAAGAATGAACTTACTTTGCAATTTTTTTACTATAAACTATAGGGACCCCCCCAAAAAAAACATTTAGAAATTTATTGCTAGCAAAAAGAGTAAAATGTACATGAATAAAACCTCAAGGAGGCAAGAAAGAAATCCATCTTAGCAACTCATCTCTAAAAGTTGGCTTGATTCTATGCTGAATGAGAGAGATATCATGAATGAAGGCACACCTCCATTTATTGAAGCTTGGCCTTTCATGCCTAAGAGCAACTCTAGCAGACCCCGCATCGCGCCGGCCCGCAAAACGCGTTTGCAGTTCGCGCAAAATGGCCTTTGCGGGCCGGCGCAGACGGCCACAGATGCAGAACCCCCAAACGGACCCGCATAAAAGTATATTCGTGAAATATGCTTTTTTAGGGTCGGCTTTGCGGGGTCTGCTCTTTGCGCCGCTGCATCCCGCATCTCATCGGCCCGCAAATATCAAATCCAACATATTAAAACAAACGTAAGCAAAACTAAATTATTCAAATAAAACATAATACGATAATCATCCACATTACAAATAATTATTCAAATCATCATAGCAAACTTAAATAATAGAATACAAAACTTCTCATGAATACAAAAATCAGTCACTGTCCAGCCCTTTGCCAATGGTGCTCAATGAGATCCTCCTGAAGTTGAAAGTGTGTATTTACATTTTCAATCTCCTTGTATGTCTGAAGAAAAGCTCTAATGCGGTTAGGATCTCTAGCTGGTTTGACACGGCTACCCACATTATCGTAGAAGAATTCCAAGTTCATTCCTCTCTCATCTTTAAGAATCATATTGTGCAGGATAACACAACATGTCATGATATTTTTTGAGGTTTTCTTTCCTGTCCAGCAGCAACCTTTGTGAAGGAAGTGCATTTTTGGTTTGTCCAAATGCTACCAAAATTTTACAGCATGAAGACAACACTAAATGAGCACTCTTCACTGTTTTGGGGTCCCGAAGTGATTTCCACGATTGACGAACCCCGGGGTGCGTTTACGTGTCGGTCATCAACACCCGCAGTTTTGGCCGATTCTGGCCTGTTTCATGGACAATTACTGACTGTTTTGGTGTCCCAGACTTATTTCCACGATTGATGAACTCCGGGGCGCGTTTACGTGTCGGTCATAAATACTCGCAGTTTTGGCCGATTCTGGCCAGTTTCGTGTACTACTCACTGTTTTGGGGTCCCGGAGTGATTTCCACGATTGACGAACCTCGAGGTGCGTTTACGTGTCGGTCATCAACACCCGCAGTTTTGGCCGATTCTGGCCTGTTTCGTGGATTATTACTCATTGTTTTGGTGTCCCGGACTGATTTCCACGATTGACGAACCCAGGGGTGCATTTACGTGTCGGTCATAAACACTCGCTGTTTTGGCCGATTCTGGCCGGTTTCATGGACAACTCACTGTTTTTGGGTCCCAGAGTGATTTCCACGATTTGACGAATCCCGGGGTGCGTTTACGTGTCGGTCATCAATGTTGGGGAACGTAGTAATTTCAAAAAATTTCCTACGCACACGCAAGATCATGGTGATGCATAGCAACGAGAGGGGAGAGTGTTGTCTACGTACCCTCGTAGACCGACAGCGGAAGCGTTATCACAACGCGGTTGATGTAGTCGTACGTCTTCACGATCCGACCGATCAAGTACCGAACGTACGGCACCTCCGAGTTCTACACACGTTCAGCTCGATGACGTCCCTCGAACTCCGATCCAGCCGAGTGTTGAGGGAGAGTTTCGTCAGCACGACAGCGTGGTGACGATGATGATGTTCCACCAACGCAGGGCTTCGCCTAAGCTCCGCGACGGTATTATCGAGGTGTAATCTGGTGGAGGGGGGCACCGCACACGGCTAAAATATCGTATATCAAGTGTGTCCATGGGGTGCCCCCTGCCCCCGTATATAAAGGAGCAAGGGAGGAGGAGGCCGGCCCTAGGAGGGGGCGCACCAAGTGTGGAGTCCTACTAGGACTCCCTAGTCCTAGTAGGATTCCACCTCCCATATGGAATAGGAAAAGAGGAAGGGAAAAAGAGAAGGAAGGAAGGGGGTGCCCCCCTTCCCTAGTCCAATTCGGACTAGACCAAGGGGAGGGGTGCGGCCACCCTTGAGGCCCTTTTCCTTCTTTCCCGTATGGCCCAATAAGGCCCAATACGTATTTCCGTAACTCTCAGGTACTCCGAAAAATACCCGAATCACTCGGAACCTTTCCGAAGTCCGAATATAGTCGTCCAATATATCGATTTTTACGTCTCGACCATTTCGAGACTCCTCGTCATATCCCCGATCTCATCCGGGACTCCAAACTCTTTCGGTACATCAAAACTCAATAAAACTGTCATCGTAACGTTAAGCGTGCGGACCCTACGGGTTCGAGAACTATGTAGACATGACCGAGACACGTCTCCGGTCAATAACCAATAGCGGGACCTGGATGCCCATATTGGCTCCCAGATATTCTACGAAGATCTTTATCGGTCAGACCGCATAACAACATACGTTGTTCCCTTTGTCGCCGGTATGTTACTTGCCCGAGATTTGATCGTCGGTATCTCGATACCTAGTTCAATCTCGTTACCGGCAAGTCTCTTTACTCGTTCCGTAACACATCATCCCGCAACTAACTCATTAGTCACAATGCTTGCAAGGCTTATAGTGATGTGCATTACCGAGTGGGCCCAGAGATACCTCTCCGACAATTGGAGTGACAAATCCTAATCTCGAAATACGCCAACCCAACAAGTACCTTTGGAGACACCTGTAGAGCACCTTTATAATCACCCATTTACGTCGTGACGTTTGGTAGCACACAAAGTGTTCCTCCGGTAAACGGGAGTTGCATAATCTCATAGTCATAGGAACATGTATAAGTCATGAAGAAAGCAATAGCAACATACTAAACGATCGGGTGCTAAGCTAACGGAATGGGTCAAGGCAATCACGTCATTCTCCTAATGAGGTGATCCCATTAATCAAATGACAACTCATGTCTATGGCTAGGAAACATAACCATCTTTGATTAACGAGCTAGTCAAGTAGAGGCATACTAGTGACACTCTGTTTGTCTATGTATTCACACATGTAATTGTTGGGGAACGTAGCAGAAATTCAAAATTTTCTACGCATCACCAAGATCAATCTATGGAGTTTACTAGCAACGAGAGGGAAGGAGTGCATCTACATACCCTTGTAGATCGCGAGCGGAAGCGTTCAAGAGAACGGGGTTGATGGAGTCGTACTCCTCGTGATCCAAATCACCGATGATCCTAGCGCCGAACGGACGGCACCTCCGCGTTCAACACACGTACGGAGCAGCAACGTCTCCTCCTTCTTGATCCAGCAAGGGGGGAGGAGAGGTTGATGGAGATCCAGCAGCACGACAGCGTGGTGGTGGAAGTAGCGAGATTCCAACAGGGCTTCGCCAAGCGCTGCGGGAGGAGGGAGATGTGTCACGGGAGGGAGAGGGAGGCGCCAGGGCTTAGGTATTGCTGCCCTCCCTTCCCCCCACTATATATAGGGCCAAGGGAGAGGGGGGGGGGGCGCAGCCTTGGCCCTTCCTCCAAGGAAGGGTGCGGCCAGGGAGGAGTCCTTCCCCCCCAAGGCACCTCGGAGGTGCCTTCCCCCTTTAGGACTCTCCCTTTTCCTTATCTCTTGGCGCATGGGCCAAGGCGCACCCCCTACAGCCCATGTGGCCCCCCTTGGTGGACCCTCGGACCCCTTTCGGCACTCCCGGTACAATACCGATAAAGTGCGAAACTTTTCCGGCGACCAAAATAAGACTTCCCATATATAAATCTTTACCTCCGGACCATTCCGGAACTCCTCGTGACGTCCGGGATCACATCCGGGACTCCGAACAACTTTCGGGTTACCGCATACTAATATCTCTATAACCCTAGCGTCACCGAACCTTAAGTGTGTAGACCCTACGGGTTCGGGAGACATGCAGACATGACCGAGACGACTCTCCGGTCAATAACCAACAGCGGGATCTGGATACCCATGTTGGCTCCCACATGCTCCTCGATGATCTCATCGGATGAACCATGATGTCGAGGATTCAATCAACCCCGTACCCAATTCCCTTTGTCAATCGGTATGGTACTTGCCCGAGATTCGATCGTCCGTATCCCGATACCTTGTTCAATCTCGTTACCGGCAAATCTCTTTACTCGTTCCGTAACTCACATCATCCCGTGATCAACTCCTTGGTCACATTGTGCACATTATGATGATGTCCTACCGAGTGGGCCCAGAGATACCTCTCCGTTTACACGGAGTGACAAATCCTAGTCTCGATTCGTGCCAACCCAACAGACACTTTCGGAGATACCTGTAGTGCACCTTTATAGCCACCCAGTTACGTTGTGACGTTTGGTACACCCAAAGCATTCCTACGGTATCCGGGAGTTGCACGATCTCATGGTCTAAGGAACTGATACTTGACATTAGAAAAGCTCTGAGCAAACGAACTACATGATCTTGTGCTAGGCTTAGGATTGGGTCTCGTCCATCACATCATTCTCCTAATGATGTGATCCCGTTATCAACGACATCCAATGTCCATGGTCAGGAAACCGTAACCATCTATTGATCAACGAGCTAGTCAACTAGAGGCTTACTAGGGACATGGTGTTGTCTATGTATCCACACATGTATCTGAGTTTCCTATCAATACAATTCTAGCATGGATAATAAACGATTATCATGAACAAGGAAATATAATAATAACCAATTTATTATTGCCTCTAGGGCATATTTCCAACAGTAATATGTTTCCGGTTAATACAATTCTAGCATGATATAATAAACATTTATCATGATATAAGGAAATAAATAATACTTTATTATTGCCTCTAGGGCATATTTCCTTTAGTCTCCCACTTGCACTAGAGTCAATAATCTAGTTCACATCGCCATGTGATTTAACATCAATAATTCACATCACCATGTGATTAACACCCATAGTTCACATTGTCATGTGACCAACACCCAAAGGGTTTACTAGAGTCAATAATCTAGTTCACATCGCTATGTGATTAACACCCAAAGAGTACTAAGGTGTGATTATGTTTTGATTGTGAGATAATTTTAGTCAACGGGTCTGTCACATTCAGATCCGTAAGTATTTTGCAAATTTCTATGTCTACAATGCTCTGCACGGAGCTACTCTAGCTAATTGCTCCCACTTTCAATATGTATCTAGACCGAGACTTAGAGTCATCTAGATTAGTGTCAAAACTTGCATCGACGTAACCCTTTACGACGAACCATTTGTCACTTCCATAATCGAGAAACATATCCTTATTCCACTAAGGATAATTTTGACTGCTGTCCAGTGATCTACTCCTAGATCACTATTGTACTCCCTTGCCAAAATCAGTGTAGGGTATACAATAGATCTGGTACACAGCATGGCATACTTTATAGAACCTATGGCCAAGGCATAGGGAATGACTTTCATTCTCTTTCTATCTTCTGCCGTGGTCGGGCTTTGAGTCTTACTCAATTTCACACCATGTAACACAGGCAAGAAACTCTTTTATTTGACTGTTCTATTTTGAACTACTTCAAAATCTTGTTAAGGTATGTACTCATTGAAAAAACTTATCAAGTGTCTTGATCTATCTTTATAGATCTTGATGCTCAATATGTAAGCAGCTTCACCGAGGTCTTTCTTTAAAAAACTCTTTTCAAACACTCCTTTATGCTTTGCAGAATAATTCTACATTATTTCCGATCAACAATATGTCATTCACATATACTTATCAGAAATGCTGTAGTGCTCCCACTCACTTTCTTGTAAATACAGGCTTCATCGCAAGTCTGTATAAAACTATATCCTTTGATCAACTTATCAAAGCGTATATTCCAACTCCGAGATGCTTGCACCAGTCCACAGATGGATCGCTGGAGCTTGCATATTTTGTTAGCACCTTTAGGATTGACAAAACCTTCTGGTTGCATCATATACAACTCTTCTTTAATAAATCCATTAAGGAATGCAGTTTTGTTTATCCCTTTGCCATATTTCATAAAATGCGGCAATTGCTAACATGATTCGGACAGACTTAAGCATAGATACGAGTGAGAAACTCTCATCGTAGTCAACATCTTGAACTTGTCGAAAAACCTTTTTGCGACAATTCTAGCTTTGTAGATAGTAACACTACTATCAGCGTCCGTCTTCCTCTTGACGATCCATTTATTCTCAATTGCTTGCCGATCATCGGGCAAGTCAACCAAAGTCCACACTTTGTTCTCATACATGGATCTCATCTCAGATTTCATGGCCTCAAGCCATTTTGCGGAATCTAGGCTCACCATCGCTTCTTCAGGTTCGTTATGGTCTAGTAACATAACCTCCAGAACAGGATTACCGTACCACTCTGGTGCGGATCTTACTCTGGTTTACCTACGAGGTTTGGTAGTAACTTGATCTGAAGTTACATGATCATCATCATTAACTTCCTCACTAATTGGTGTAGAAGTCACAGAAACAGATTTCTGTGATGAACTACTTTCCAATAAGGGAGCAGGTACAGTTACCTCATCAAGTTCTACTTTCCTCCCACTCACTTCTGTCGAGAGAAACTCCTTCTCTGGAAAGGATCCATTCTTAGCAACGAATATCTTGCCTTCGGATCTGTGATAGAAGGTGTACCCAACTGTCTTTGGGTATCCTATGAAGACACATTTCTCCGATTTGGGTTTGAGCTTATCAGGATGAATTTTTTTACATAAGCATCGCAACCCCAAAATTTTAAGAAACGACAACTTTGGTTTCTTGCCAAACCACAGTTCATAAGGCGTCGTCTCAACGGATTTCGATGGTGTCCCTTTTTTTATGTGAATGCAGCTGTCTCTAATGCATAACCCCAAAACTATAGTGGTAAATCGGTAAGAAACATCATAGATTGCACTATATCCAATAAAGTACGGTTATGAAGTTCGGACACACCATTATGCTGTGGTGTTCCAGGTGGCGTGAGTAGTGAAACTATTTCACATTGTTTTAACTGAAGGCCAAACTCGTAACTCAAATACTCTTCTCTACGATCAGATCATAGAGACTTTATTTTCTTGTCACGATGATTTTCCACTTCACTCTGAAATTCTTTGAACTTTTCAAATGTTTCAGACTTATGTTTCATCAAGTAGATATACCCATATCTGCTCAAAACATCTGTGAAGGTGAGAAAATAATGATATCCGCCACGAGCCTCAATATTCATCGGGCCACATACATCTGTATGTATGATTTCCAACAAATCTGTTGCTCTCTCCATAGTACCGGAGAACGGCGTTTTAGTCATCTTGCCCATGAGGCACGGTTCGCAAGCATCAAGTGATTCATAATCAAGTGATTCCAAAATCCCATCAGTATGGAGTTTCTTCATGCGCTTTACACCAATATGACCTAAACAGCAGTGCCACAAATAAGTTGCACTATCATTATTAACTTTGCATCTTTTGGCTTCATTATTATGAATATGTGTATCACTACGATCGAGATCCAACAAACCATTTTCGTTGGTGTGTATGACCATAGAAGGTTTTTATTCATGTAAACAGAACAACAATTGTTCTCTAACTTAAATGAATAACCGTATTGCAATAAACATGATCAAATCATATTCATGCTTAACGCAAACACCAAATAACACTTATTTAGTTTCAACACTAATCCCGAAATTATAGGGAGTGTGCGATGATGATCATATCAATCTTGGAACTACTTCCAACACACATCGTCACCTCGCCTTTTACTAGTCTCTGTTTATTCTGCAACTCCCGTTTTCGAGTTACTACTCTTTAGCAACTGAACCAGTATCAATTACCAAGGGGTTGCTATAAACACTAGTAAAGTACACATCAATAATCTGTATATCAAATATACCTTTGTTCACTTTTACTAGTCTCTGTTTATTCTGCAACTCCCGTTTCGAGTTACTACTCTTAGCAACTGAACCAGTATCAATTACCGAGGGGTTGCTATAAACACTAGTAAAGTACACATCAATAATCTGTATATCAAATATACCTTTGTTCACTTTGCCATCCTTCTTATCCACCAAATAGTTGGGGTAGTTCCGCTTCCAGTGACCAGTCCCTTTGCAGTAGAAGCACTTAGTCTCAGGCTTAGGACCAGACTTAGGCTTCTTCACTTGAGCAGCAACTTGCTTGCCGTTCTTCTTGAAGTTCCCCTTCTTCCCTTTGGCCTTTTCTTGAAACTAGTGGTCTCGTCAACCATCAACACTTGATGTTTTTCTTGATTTCTACCTTCGTCGATTTCAGCATCACGAAGAGCTCGGGAATTACTTTCGTCATCCCTTGCATACTATAGTTCATCACGAAGTTCTACTAACTTGGTGATGGTGACTAGAGAATTCTGTCAATCACTATTTTATCTGGAAGATTAACTCCCACTTGATTCAAGCGATTGTAGTACCCAGACAATCTGAGCACATGCTCACTAGTTGAGCGATTCTCCTCCATCTTTTAGCTATAGAACTTGTTGGAGACTTCATATCTCTCAACTCGGCTATTTGCTTGAAATATTAACTTCAACTCCTGGAACATCTCATATGGTCCATGACGTTCAAAATGTCTTTGAAGTCCCGATTCTAAGCCGTTAAGCATGGTGCACTAAACTATCAAGTAGTCATCATATTGAGCTAGCCAAACGTTCATAACGTCTGCATCTGCTCCTGCAATAGGTCTGTCACCTAGCGGTGCATCAAGGACATAATTTTTCTGTGCAGCAATGAGGATAATCCTCAGATCACGGATCCAATCCGCATCTTTGCTACTAACATCTTTCAACATAATTTTTCTCTAGGAACATATCAAAAATAAACACAGGGAAGCAACAACGCGAGCTATTGATCTACAACATAATTTGCAAAATATTATCAGGACTAAGTTCATGATAAATTTAAGTTCAATTAATCATATTACTTAAGAACTCCCACTTAGATAGATATCCCTCTAATCCTCTAAGTGATTACGTGATCCAAATCAACTAAACCATGTCCGATCATCACGTGAGATGGAGTAGTTTCAATGGTGAACATCACTATGTTGATCATATCTACTATATGATTCACGCTCGACCTTTCGGTCTCCATGTTCCGAGGCCATATCTGTTATATGCTAGGCTCGTCAAGTTTAACCTGAGTATTCCGCGTGTGCAACTGTTTTGCACCCGTTGTATTTGAACGTAGAGCCTATCACACCCGATCATCACGTGGTGTCTCAGCACGAAGAACTTTCGCAACGGTGCATACTCAGGGAGAACACTTATACTTTGATAATTTAGTGAAGGATCATCTTATAATGCTATCGTCAAACAAAGCAAGATAAGATGCATAAAGGATTAACATCACATGCAATCAATATAAGTGATATGATATGGCCATCATCATCTTGTGCTTGTGATCTCCATCTCCGAAGCACCGTGCTTGTGATCTCCATCTCCGAAGCACCGTCATGATCACCATCGTCACCGGCGCGACACCTTGATCTCCATCGTAGCATCGTTGTCGTCTCGCCAACTTATTGCTTTTACGACTATCACTACCGCTTAGTGATAAAGTAAAACTATTACATGGCGATTGCATCTCATACAATAAAGCGACAACCATATGGCTCCTGCCAGTTGCCGATAACTCGGTTACAAAACATGATCATCTCATACAACACATTATATCACATCATGTCTTGACCATATCACATCACAACATGCCCTGCAAAAACAAGTTAGACGTCCTCTACTTTGTTGTTGCAAGTTTTACATGGCTGCTACGGGCTTAGCAAGAACCGTTCTTACCTACGCATCAAAACCACAACGATAGTTTGTCAAGTTGGTGCTGTTTTAACCTTCGCAAGGACCGGGCGTAGCCACACTCGGTTCAACTAAAGTGAGAGAGACAGACACCCGCCGGTCACCTTTAAGCAACGAGTGCTCGCAACGGTGAAACCAGTCTCGCGTAAGCGTACGCGTAATGTCGGTCCGGGCCGCTTCATCTCACAATACCGCTGAACCAAAGTATGACATGCTGGTAAGCAGTATGACTTATATCGCCCACAACTCACTTGTGTTCTACTCGTGCATAGCATCAACGCATAAAACCAGGCTCTGATACCACTGTTGGGGAACGTAGTAATTTCAAAAAATTTCCTACGCACACGCAAGATCATGGTGATGCATAGCAACGAGAGGGGAGAGTGTTGTCCACGTACCCTCGTAGACCGACAGCGGAAGCGTTACCACAACGCGGTTGATGTAGTCGTACGTCTTCACGATCCGACCGATCAAGTACCGAATGTACGGCACCTCCGAGTTCTACACACGTTCAGCTCGATGACGTCCCTCGAACTCCGATCCAGCCGAGTGTTGAGGGAGAGTTTCGTCAGCACAACGGCGTGGTGATGATGATGATGTTCCACCGACGCAGGGCTTCGCCTAAGCTCCGCGACGGTATTATCGAGGTGTAATCTGGTGGGAGGGGGCACCGCACACGGCTAAAATATCGTATATCAAGTGTGTCCATGGGGTGCCCCCTGCCCCTGTATATAAAGGAGCAAGGGAGGAGGAGGCCGGCCCTAGGAAGGGGCGCACCAAGTGTGGAGTCCTACTAGGACTCCCTAGTCCTAGTAGGATTCCACCTCCCATATGGAATAGGAAAAGAGGAAGGGAAAAAGAGAAGGAAGGAAGGGGGCGCCCCCTTCCCTAGTCCAATTCGGACCAGACCAAGGGGAGGGGTGCGGCCACCCTTGAGGCCCTTTTTCTTCTTTCCCGTATGGCCCAATAAGGCCCAATACGTATTCCCGTAACTCTCCGGTACTCCGAAAAATACCCGAATCACTCGGAACCTTTCCGAAGTCCGAATATAGTCGTCCAATATATCGATCTTTACGTCTCGGCCATTTCGAGACTCCTCGTCATGTCCCCGATCTCATCCAGGACTCCGAACCCTTTCGGTACATCAAAACTCAATAAAACTGTCATCGTAATTTTAAGTGTGCGGACCCTACGGGTTCAAGAACTATGTAGACATGACCGAGACACGTCTCCGGTCAATAACCAATAGCGGGACCTGGATGCCCATATTGGCTCCCACATATTCTACGAAGATCTTTATCGGTCAGACCGCATAACAACATACGTTGTTCCCTTTGTCACCCGTATGTTACTTGCCCGAGATTTGATCGTCGGTATCTCGATACCTAGTTCAATCTCGTTACCGGCAAGTCTCTTTACTCGTTCCGTAATACATCATGCCGCAACTAACTCATTAGTCACAATGCTTGCAAGGCTTATAGTGATGTGCATTACCGAGTGGGCCCAGAGATACCTCTCCGACAATCGGAGTGACAAATCCTAATCTCGAAATACGCCAACCCAACAAGTACCTTTGGAGACACCTGTAGAGCACCTATTTACGTTGTGACGTTTGGTAGCACACAAAGTGTTCCTCCGGTAAACGGGAGTTGCATAATCTCATAGTCATAGGAACATGTATAAGTCATGAAGAAAGCAATAGCAACATACTAAACGATTGGGTGCTAAGCTAACGGAATGGGTCAAGGCAATCACGTCATTCTCCTAATGAGGTGATCCCGTTAATCAAATGACAACTCATGTCTATGGCTAGGAAACATAACCATCTTTGATTAACGAGCTAGTCAAGTAGAGGCATACTAGTGACACTCTGTTTGTCTATGTATTCACACTTGTAATATGTTTCCGGTTAATACAATTCTAGCATGAATAATAAACATTTATCCTGATATAAGGAAATACATAATACTTTATTATTGCCTCTAGGGCATATTTCCTTCAATCAACACCCGCAGTTTTGGCCCATTCTGGTTCGTGGACTATTACTCATTGTTTTTGGTTCCCAGACTTATTTCCATGATTGACGAACCCCGGGGCGCGTTTACGACTCACTATTTTGGGGTCCCTGAGTGATTTCCATGATTGACGAACCCCGGGGTGCGTTTACGTGTCGGTCATAAATACTCGCAGTTTTGGCCGATTCTGGCTAGTTACGTGGACTATTACTCACTTTTTGGGGTCCCGGAGTGATTTCCACGATTGACGAACCCCGGGGTGCGTTTACTTGTCG
>NW_025226156.1:0-2265 GCF_018294505.1 Triticum aestivum | reverse complement strand
GATTCTGACCCGTTTCGTGGACTATTATTCACAGTTTTGGGGTCCCGGAGTGATTTCCACGATTGACGAACCCCGCGGTGCGTTTACGTGTCGGTCATCAACACCCGTAGTTTTGGCCGATTCTGACCCGTTTCATGAACTATTACTCACTGTTTTGGGGTCCCGGAGTGATTCCCACGATCGACGAGCCCCTGTTGGAAATATGCCCTAGAGGCAATAATAAATGGTTATTATTATATTTCTTTGTTCATGGTAATTGTCTATTGTTCATGCTATAATTGTATTGTCTGGAAATCGTAATCATGTGTGAATACATAGACCACAACGTGTCCCTAGTAAGCCTCTAGTTGACTAGCTCGTTGATCAACAGATAGTCATGGTTTCCTGACTATGGACATTGGATGTCATTGATAACGGGATCACATCATTAGGAGAATGATGTGATGGACAAGACCCAATCCTAAGCATAGCATAAAAGATCGTGTAGTTTCGTTTGCTAGAGCTTTTTCAATGTCAAGTATCTTTTCCTTAGACCATGAGATTGTGCAACTCCCGGATACCGTAGGAGTGCTTTGGGTGTGCCAAACGTCACAACGTAACTGGGTGACTATAAAGGTGCACTACGGGTATCTCCGAAAGTGTCTGTTGGGTTGGCACGGATCGAGACTGGGATTTGTCACTCCGTGTGACGGAGAGGTATCTCTGGGCCCACTCGGTAATGCATCATCATAATGAGCTCAATGTGACTAAGGCGTTAGTCACAGGATCATGCATTGCGGTACGAGTAAAGAGACTTGCCGGTAACGAGATTGAACAAGGTATTGGGATACCGACGATCGAATCTCGGGCAAGTAACATACCGATTAAACAAAGGGAATTGTATACGGGATTGATTGAATCCTCGACATCGTGGTTCATCCGATGAGATCATCGTGGAACATGTGGGAGCCAACATGGGTATCCAGATCCCGCTGTTGGTTATTGACCGGAGAGGCGTCTCAGTCATGTCTGCATGTCTCCCGAACCCGTAGGGTCTACACACTTAAGGTTCGGTGACGCTAGGGTTGTAGAGATATGTGTATGCGGAAAACCGAAAGTTGTTCGGAGTCCCGGATGAGATCCCGGACGTCACGAGGAGTCCCAGAATGGTCCGGAGGTGAAGAATTATATATAGGAAGTCAAGTTTCAGCCACCGGGAAAGTTTCGGGGGTTACCGGTATTGTACCGGGACCACCGGAAGGGTCCCGGGGGTCCACCGGGTGGGGTCACCTATCCCGAAGGGCCCCGTGGGCTGAAGTGGGAAGGGAACCAGCCCCTAGTGGGCTGGGCGCCCCCCATGGGCCTCCCCCCTGCGCCTAGGGTTGTTAACCCTAGGGTGGGGGGCGCCCACTTGCCTTGGGGGGCAAGGCACCCCCTTGGCCGCCGCCCCCCTGCATCTAGATGGGGTTTGGCCGGCGCCCCCCCTCCCAGGGGGCCTATATAAAGGGGGGGGGAGGGAGGGCAGCAAGATCTCAGCCTTGGGCGCCTCCCTCCTCCCCTGCTACACCTCTCTCTCTCTCGTAGAAGCTCGGCGAAGCCCTGCCGGCATCCCGCTACATCCACCACCACGCCGTCGTGCTGCTGGATCTCCATCAACCTCTCCTTCCCCCTTGCTGGATCAAGAAGGAGGAGACGTCGCTGCACCGTACGTGTGTTGAACGCGGAGGTGCCGTCCGTTCGGCACTCGGTCATCGGTGATTTGGATCACGACTAGTACGACTCCGTCATCCACGTTCATTGGAACGCTTCCGCTCGCCATCTACAAGGGTATGTAGATGCACTCCTTTCCCCTCGTTGCTAGTATACTCCATAGATGCATCTTGGTGAGCGTAGGAAAATTTTAAAATTATGCTACGATTCCCTACAGCCCCGAGGTGCGTTTACGTGTCGGTCATCAACACACTTAGTTTTGGCCGAATCTGACCCGTTTCGTGGACTATTACTCATTGTTTTGGGGTCCCGGAGTGATTTCCACGATTGACGAACCCAGGGTGCGTTTACGTGTCGGTCATCAACACCCGCTGTTTTGGCCGATCTTGACCCGTTTCGTGGACTATTATTCACCGTTTTGGGGTCCCGAAGTGATTTTCACGATTGATGAACCCCGGGGTGCGTTTACTCACTGTTTTGAGGTCCCGGACTGATTTCCACGATTGACGAACCCTAGGGTGTGTTTACTTGTCGGTCATAAACACCCGCTGTTTTGGCACATTCTGGCCCGTTTCA
>NW_025226155.1:0-3949 GCF_018294505.1 Triticum aestivum | reverse complement strand
ACGACGAGTCGGCGGCACTAGCCGCGGCCAAGAAGAGGAGGACGACAACAAGGCCGCCGCCACGGCATGTGCCCCACGAAATCGTCACGCAGATCCTGCTGCTGCTGCCCGTCACTTCGCTTCTCCGGTTCAAGTGCGTCTCCAAGGCTTGGCGCGACACCATCTCCGATGACCCTTCCTTCCAGCGCGACCTCCGCCTCCGACGGCGAGATCTCCCATGTTTTCTTATCGCTCCACAGATCAAAAGCGATACAGGCATCGTCGCCACCACTGGCCTCTACCGGTGGGAAGAGACCCACGGGGCCGCGACCCTTGTACACCCCTTGGACTCACTGCCTGCGGATGTGACACATGGATTATCGCACTGCGATGGGCTGGTGCTGGTGGGCACCGAGTCAGCGGTGCGTGTGCTCAACCCGACTACGCGACGCATCCTCACGCTTCCCCCAGGGAGTCCGTATGCCAATGCGCAGTGCTTGGACCATAGAAGCCACCAGGCGTTTGGCCTCGGGCGCGACCCTCGCACCGGTGCCTACAAGGTTGCACGATTGTTCGGACCCCAGTGCACACCTTGGAGGATATTTGCTGACTATGTGGAGCTGTTTACCATCGGGAAAGATCGGCGCTGGCGTCTGAAAGTGGAGCGGTCGCCGCATCATGTCATGGTACACCGGACGGCGACCTTCTTCAAGGGGTCACTGCTCTGGACCATAAGTCCGTATGACCACATGAGCAGGCGTGGTTTCCTCCGATTAAGAGTGGGGAATGAGAGATTTGGCGTTATTCCAGCGCCTCCCTGCCACCCATGGTTCGAGAGTGTGGTGTCCACCATGTCCGAGTTGCATGGACAATTGTGTGTGACATGTTCACTGCCCCATGATGACCGATCGCTTGATATGTGGATGTGTAGTGACATCGACGGTGCACGCGCCAGAAAGCCACAGTGGGAGAAGCGTTACACCATCTACTGGGACTGGGCCCTGTCATGCCTCCGTCCGGTGGCCATGCTGGGTGATGGGGTGCTCTTGTGCCAAGCCTCGGGGCACCGTTTGTACAGGTGCATTTTACATACTAAAATGCATGTCAAGGTCAAGGATAGATTCCGTTTGAATGATCTGGAATATTACAACCTCGAGGAGGGCACAATTGCTAAGCACCCACACGGAGGCATGTCCTGCTTTGATGTAATTCCATATGTTCCAAGCTTGGTCTCCGTCTAGTTAAGATTTATTTTCGGGGGACCATCTAATTATAGTTGACACTGGATAGTTTATATTTCAGGAGGACTAGCACAAGATTTGTGTGTGCCTGTGTGTGCGCGCGTGCTATTGTGTTTCTACATTATTTCTCTCTTAATCTGGGACGGTTAAATACAAATATTTAATACTATCAAAATGGCGGTGTGGGGATTGGTTTCCTTAACCATGTTTTCATTTGGCTGTACCCTCTAAACTAATTTCCAGAGCATGATATCCTAGCTTCTTTTTTCATCCCCAGCATTAGTCTCCATTGCGCCGTCTCGCACAGCTAGCACAGGGGCTTTAAAAGTAAGGTCAAAGCAAAGAGTAACAACACATTTACGTATCTCTATGCAATTGGTGGCCGTGCAGGGTGACGCAGCACTCCTTTGCCAACACTTGGGGAACCGTCTATGCCACTGCAAACTCAAGACTTGGGGATGGTTTTGGTATGAATTTCTTGGGATATTACAAGCTCAGAGAGGGCACACTTGTGTACGAACGCCAAACTGACTCCTAATTGATGTAGTTGCCTATGTTTCAAGTTTGTTCCGATCTATTTAAGCTGGGAGCGCTTAATATTTCGTAATATTCAGACAAGTGTTGTTTTATATCTACATCATGAACAGTGAAATCATGAAATTTAATCCCTCGGTTCCTAAATATAAGTCTATGTACAGATTCCACTATGAACTACATACGGAGCACAATGAGTGAATGTACACTCTAAAATGCATCTATATACATCCGTATGTGGTCCATGGTGGAATCTCTACAAAGATTTATATTTAGAAACGGAGAGAGTAGTAAAATATAAAATACTCCGAGAACTTTTTTTAACATATGTTTATATTCGTTATTCTTGTTCATGCAAAAAATTCATGCTATAAATGGAAGACTTTTTGCATACTTCTAGTGGGTACAAACTTTCATATTGTAACAAACAATAATTGAATTATGAACTTCTGTTTTAACACGAGCCACAATAATGCGTTTTTTCGTAGATTTTTTTGTAGACAACACAAAGTCACGAACATATACATCTCTCAACTTTTTTCATTAGCCCCCCCCCCCCCTAAAAAAACTTTTTTCACTATTTTCCCCAAGATTCTGAAAAATTAATTTTGCAACATGTGTTCAACCCGCCCCGGTCAACAAGCTGGGCCGCCAGGGTGGAGGTCTCGAGGACCATGCCTACACCACCGTGACAGCCCTCCTGTACCCAATGCCGGTGCCTCCGTTCCCCAGATTCCTCCAGGCGCACGACCTTATGCATTGCGATGGGCTGGTGCTTGTGGGAACCCAGTCCGCAGCTTGGGTGCTCAACTTAGCCATGCGCCGCGTCGTGGAATTACCCTGGGGACGCATTGGTGGATCCACGTCGTCCCGCTCATTAAGCCACCTTGAGGCGTTCGGTCTCGGGCGCGACCCTTGCTCTAACGCCTACAAGGTCGTTTGTTTCTTCATTCCTCTGCATGTAGAGGTGTTGACGATTGGAAGCTCGGACTGATGCTGGCACGAGACGGTGCCACAAACCCCGTGGTTTCACATCAAGAGGCGGCTGGCAGCGATCTGCTTCAAGGGGTCATGGATCTGGGCAGTCAATCAAATGGTTCGTGATGATCAGTTGGGTTTTCTACGGTTTAGGTTGGATGAAGAAACATTTAGCCTCGTTCCACCACCGCCTTGCTGGTCATGGGACGACCACGAGGCATCCACTTTATCTGAATTGCGGGAGGAGCTGTGATTGACCACAAGTGTAGGATTAATGAATCGATCCCTTGACATGTGGATATGCACCGACTTAGACCTTCCACAATTGGAGAAGTGCTACAATATCCTCCTTGACTGGACCCAACCTCTTCAACCGGTGGCCATGTTGGGTAATGGGGTACTCGTGTGCCGATCCTCTGGTAATTATCTGCACCGCTGCAATTTTCAACCTTTAAAAGGTATCACGCACTACAAGGAAATCGGTCTATTGCAACGGAAATATTGCCACAAAATAATTTTCGTTGCAAAAATCTCATTCTATCACCACATTTTCATTTTTGTGGCGACTAGCACGTCATAATGCAACATTATTTTATTGTTGCAATAAGTGCCATGATCATTGCAAAAAGGCTAGCCTTATCGCGACGAACAAAAAATCGTTGCAAAAATCGTGGCTTATGGCAACAAACAAAATAAAGTTGCATTAAGTATTGCTATTACCACAATTTATATATCGTGGCAATATTTTTACTTCCCCCACTCCACACCGGTTGCCTTTGGACTTTGGCGGTAAAGAGACTTCTCGTTTCCCACCAAAATTTTTTAGCCGGTTGCTTTATTTCCCACGAAGAGACCTTCTCGTTCCCGGCAAAAATTACTTTTCCCGCACGGATACGGTGAGGTGCTGCACGAACTCCTTATAACTGCTTTCAATCTGGATTAAACAGGACTATAATCTGATTTCACCCCATTAGGAAATCAGGTTTACTTCTTCCTCCGTCATGGCAGCTTCACGGCGTTTGTAGATGAGATCGGCGACTTCGTGGCGTTGGTCGACGGGAAGATTCTTGTACGTACATCGGTAATTCCTTTCTCTACCTCTCTCTTGTTCCCGTGATGGGGTGCCCCACTTGACCTTCTCCCTGCTAGTCGCCGTCGTCGCCTAATCTCCATCCCATCTACCTGGGGGCCATGACCCTCCCACCTGCACAAAGGGG
>NW_025226154.1:0-8009 GCF_018294505.1 Triticum aestivum | reverse complement strand
ATCTGCCAGTATGACAAACCAACAACATCTTTCTCTATGAGATGATCACGTTTAAGGGAATAGAGTGCCCCTTCAAATACAAGATCTGGGATAAAACTATTCCCAATAAATACTGAATATTCCTCTGGTTGGAGGTCCGTGAAAGATTGAATACAAGGGACAATATGCTGAAGAAACAATGGAGGATCAGCACACACAATTGTTGGGATTGGTGCCTAGCCTCAGAAACTATATGCCATGTCATTCTGAGATGTCGATTAGCCGATGCGGTATGGCATAGGGGCGGCCTGCAAGGTATCGCCAAAACCTGCATGGACTTGCAAACTTTCATTTTATCTGCGGTGGCCATGTCCGCACGGCAATCTCTGGCACATCCTCTTTTGCGGCGATTGATGTGGCTCTCTGGATGGCCCAAAATGCTCTTGTCTTCAGGATAGAGCGACGGACAGCAAGCCGAGCTTTCAAAGAGATTCATCAGCTTTTTTATCTCTGGAAGCATAGAGCCCGGCGAGATCAAGACATGACTACCTTGTGTAACTATGCTGCTATTTCCCCCCAAGCCTAACCCCCTCTTCTTTCGCCCTTTATGTTTCATCTAGGCTTGGTGGTGGCCTGCTGCACATGTTGTGCTGCGCCCACACCACCTTCATGTAATATGACTTTCGTCATCCGGGATTTTACCCTGTTTTGAATGTAAAAGAAGCGTTCTTTTCTTGTAGCAATAAGTATTCTACACGTCATGTGGTTTGTTCGGTAGCATAGATGATGTGATAATACGTCTTGGATGCGAAATTTGATGATTGGTGCTGGGTTTCGTGGGTCAAATCGATAGCCAAAGCCTAAACCCCGAAACACGTGGGCGCCGCACTTTACCATTCCATGCCCGATGCAGCATGATGAGATTTCAGGTGCCTAGCCACATCATCGACCGTTTATCCCATAGGAGGCGTCGCGGAAAGGCTCCTTGGTTCCTCGGAACAATAATAAGTATTCTAAAGACCGTGTTGGAATTTCTCATGTCCACTTGTTTGTGTGACTTGTAAATCCGTACGTGCAATTCACGTTCATATTCGGTAGCATATTAACTGTTACGCTAAACGTGTTGAGCGCTCATCATTAGAGCAGCCTGTGCCATTGGGTTGACCCGGTTTGATGGCCAAGATTTGTTGGATCTACCGTTTGGATACACACACATATTGGATGCAGTGGATGATTGATTGGTTGAACCATGATCAACACCATGTGACACAAGGAACATCACCAGTTGTGGCACTGCATCTGCTGCGTGCTTGTCTAGGGTTCAGAAAACAGACCGCTCTGCAAGGATGCTTGTTCATGATCCATGCTAAACGTGCTCAAACTGTTTCACTGTGCTTCGACAGAGGAACGGAAATCTACTCCCCACAGGAAGTTTAAAATTTCTGAGAAAAACAGAGGGGAATTTCGTGTCTCCTGCTGTTCTGTGCACGCGAAATCGATGAGCAAACAGAATCCATTCTCCGTGAGTCGATGAGCAAACAAGTAATCTGTTGCTGAGGCCGCTGGAGTGCAGTTGAGCAGAATTCCTTCTCCGTGGGTCGCGGCGGTCGCTCAGCACATTGATTGCCACTAAATGGATGCCGGTGGCAGCTGAGCTGAGCTGAGGTGTGACCTCGATCCGCCCCAATTAAACCGCCGCGGACCCGCCCACGGGCAGCCGCAGCTATCTATAACCCCGCGTCGTCTCCTCCGCACCACCAGAGATCCGGCCGGCGGCCCAAGAAGAAGAAGCAGCGGAGACGATGGCGGCGGTGAAGCGCGCCTACCTCGCCGCCTACAACTGGGCCGTCTTCTTCGGATGGTTCGTCTTCGTCCCGCCGCTGCTTGATTCCTCTTTCCCGCCGTCTAGTTCTTGATTGACAGATTGATGAGGATCCGTGCGCTCGTGGGTGCAGGGCGCAGGTGCTCTACTTCGCCGTGGAGGCGCTGCTCCGGTCGGGGCACGAGGCCGTGTACGCCGCCGTCGAGCGGCCGCTACAGCTCGCGCAGACCGCCGCCGTCCTCGAGGTACACCGCCCGCCGGATCTTGCTTCTTTCTCTCGATCTGTTCAGTTCTGAAATCTGAGCTCTGCATCCTGCGTGTCCCATGCCAGATCCTTCACGGGCTGGTCGGGCTGGTGAGGTCGCCGGTGTCGGCCACGCTGCCGCAGATCGGGTCGCGCCTCTTCGTCACCTGGGGCATCCTCTGGAGCTTCCCCGAGGTACTGTGTCCTTCTCCATGGCGCCTCTCTCTGTACTTCTTGCTGCGTGCATGCCTCATCCTCTGTTTTCCTTGCTCTGTTTTCTTGTACGGCTTTGCAGACCAGGACACACATCCTGGTGAGCTCCCTGGTCATCAGCTGGTCCATCACCGAGGTATGTATGTATCCACCACTGACTTCACTGAGATCATCATGCATGCTCCTGATAATCTAGAAATTACCCTTCTTCAAATTAACTGTGTTATCGAGCCGCGAAACGCAGCTGTTGCTGTTAGACTAGCTGAAGATGTGCTCCTGAACTAATGCAATGCGACGATGATACTTGTGATAGGAATTTCACACAAAATCGCCGCAGCCTAATTCGCTATACTGTCAGTATTACGCCAGGGTAGTGCTGAGTCAACTAGAAGTCTGAGGCACTATCACTGTCTGTCAAGATTTTATTTTTCTTCAATCATGCACTCCATTCTCTCAATATTAATTGCAAATTAGAAGGCTCGGGGCAGCAATGCTGATGTACTAGAAAAGAACACTAGAAACTTGGATGGAAAGAACCTTGGATGGATAACAGAGAAATTATGCTGCATATTATTATCTATCAAGTCCAATAGGTTGCCAGAGTCATGGCATATGGTCCATGGTTTGTTAAAATGCGTTGATCCCAATTATCTGATCACTTGGTTGATATGAACGGATGGTAAATTCTGCAGATTTCAGAAACCTAGTTAGTTACTCTAGTGCTGGGTGTTGCAATGCAGATTATTAGGTACTCTTTTTTCGGCACGAAAGAGCTGTTTGGATCTGCCCCATCATCGCTTCTATGGCTTAGGTGAGGCTACATCACACTGCTTCAACTCTGCATAAGGTTGCAGATTGTAAGTCAGCGCAACATTAATTAATTATATAAAGTATGAATCTTTACATCGAATCGATCCTGGATGTGTGCAGGTATAGCTCATTCCTAGTCATGTACCCAACCGGCATCAGCAGCGAGGTTGGTTTGATATATATTGCATTGCAGTTCATCAAGGTATTATCTTTTCTGATGAAATCCATTAGAGCAATTGATCAATGCACTCGTAAACTGTACGAATGTTGCTAATTTTCATGTTTTCACATTTTAATTGATAATGGCAGGCATCAGAGAAGTACTGCATCAGAATGCCCAACAAATGGAACTATTCATTTGATTACTTCTATGCATCAATCCTGGTACTCCTAGTTTACGTCCCAGGTACCTTTTCCTGTCCTCGCCGACGATTCATGTCTCATTCATTAGCACCTAGTGTGTGTACGCTTACCATATTAACTTTGGGTACAGGAAGCCCACATATGTACACCTACATGCTTGGGCAGCGTAAGAAGGCGCTTGCAAAGTCAAAGACCGCGTAAATCTTATCGATATGTCTTACAAAATTCGGTGACACATCATTGTGCTTCTCATCTACGTCAGCAAATCAAAAGTCTGATCTTGTTGGGCACTAGATTATTAAACTCTGTGTCATGTGAATGTGGTTGTTGCTGAATTTGCATTTGGTTGCTAGATACAATGTCAAACACTAAAGACCAAAATTTCGTTTGACGTAAACCTTGCTGAACATAAGCTTTGCCTACTACTCTCTCTGTCCTGAATTACTTGTCTTAGATTTATCAAGATACGACGTGTTTAGATACATCCGAATCTAGACAAATCCAAGACAAGTAATTTGGGACATGTTTTTTAGGTGTAGAATAAATACCACAAAGATATAGCTACAAAAATTCTCATAACTAATAACTACAATAATTCTCATAACTGACATCTTTAGTTTCAGTATCCAAGAGATTGATGCCATGTGATTCACTTAAGAGGGATAATTAAAATTTATAATATCCTATCCTATCGTATATTGTATAGACATCTGGCTCCGGGGGGAAAAGCCACATTGTACATCTGTACCAAAGGTCCCTCTGTGGCTGGCTTATGATCTTGGATCTCAGGTCGAGCACCTCGCCTGTGTCGGCAAAATAAACTGCATCCTTCTCTATCTCTCCAGATGCATGAATGGACTTGCAACAGTATCTGCTGATGAAGAGTGCTTGGCCACATAGTCCATCCTTCACCGGCACCCATGCCCCCATGGCGACATTGGCCTCGAACACGTCAGCGTTGCGGGTGTACCTGCCACTATGTAGAGAATAATACTGTTTCCGTCTCACCATGAGCAACTTACCAAGAGACTCGACGATCTGCCAGGTAGTGATGGAGAGCTCTGCATAATGGATGCCTTCTTCAATTATATTGCACACGCAGTCGTAATCATGCTCTCCATTTATAGTGTCGCGGTCTTGATCGCCACTATCCTTGGCAACATATTTGTGATGTTTCTCATCAACGTCACTCCACAAGTCATAACCATCATCAATCTTGGATGGGTATGCCCACACACGGAAGCGATCGACGTTGCTCCACACTTTAGAACGATCATCGGTCTTGAATGGGTGCCTTATGACACGCTTGGTTCTAGTGACGGTGGGCATGCCGCTGGCATCGAAAGCAATATCGAGGTAGATGAGGTCCTCAGCCTTGGTGATCCCGTAAAGCCTATCTCCGATGAAGGCAATGTCAATGATGTATATGAAGGGAGCTGATCGTGGCCTTGGCAGCCACACGCCCTTCCCTGGCCGGACCAGGATGATCGGATAATTTGTGTTGCTGGTCAAAATAGCGATGATGTCATGCGGGGTTGACCGCATGAGCACCTTGCGGATCTCGGAACTCACTGAGACATTATTGCCGATAATGGCGTCTAGCTCGGGGAGCGGCATAGTCATGTCGTAGAAAGGATTGTGCAAGAGGTAGCTATGCATTTTGCGGTCATTGTTGACCACAACGCGATGGAGGGTGATCCAGTCGTCGGTGGAACCAATGCATCTCACATTCTCAGGTACGGAGGGGAGGCGGCGGCTGCAGGTGTCGGAGCTTGTCATGAAACGGCTGTACGTGAGAAGGATCCATGGCAGGCGTCGGGGTGGGCAGGGGAGGTGCTCACATGCTGTAGCGCGCCAGGAACGACACACCGCCTCAACCATGCGGTGGGCACGGTACGCCGTCCGGAAGGAAGCACGGTCCACCGAGTCCGTCATGCACCATGAACGGTACGCCGCATGGAAGTGACCCCGGTCGACAGAGTCCATAGTGTGGTCGACGGAGTCCATGGAGTGGCGATGAGAAGGGCACGCCGCTCGGAAGTAAGGCAGGCTGCTAGGCAGGGAGGAGGCGAGGCGGTCGATGACGAGGCCTAGTACGTCAGGTGGGAGCTCGGACCACATCGGCCAGACTCGGCAATGGCATGGATCGGCTGGCCCCTTGAGCACTTTGAGGACCTTGAAAATCCTCGAGGTATCGCCAATAAGAGCATCCAGGTCGGCCATGTCAGAGAAATGATTGTGCAAGAGGTAGCTATGCACATCACCGACGACAACGCGGCGGAGGGCGATCCAGTCGTTGGTGGAACCAACGCACGCTGTATTCTTCCACAAGCAGGGGAAGCGGTGGCGGCACGAGCTGCTGTCGCCGGAGCTCGTTATGAAATAGGGGTACAAGAGAACAATCCACGGCCGGCGTCGGGGCAGGCAGGGGATGTGCTCATTCGCGGCGGCGGGCCACAAACGGCACACCGCCTCGACCATGCAGTGGGCACGGTACGCCGCCCGGAAGCGAGCGCGGTCGACGGAGTCCGCCATGCGCCAGGAACGGTACACCGCACCGAAGTCCGCCGTGTGATCGATGGAGTCCGTCGTGTGGTGGTGGGAAGAGCGCGCCGCCCGGAAGCGAGCCAGGCTGCCTAGGAGCGCCCGTAGCAGACAATAGCACGCAGACCAAAAGAGCAGCCAGGAGCAGGCCGCCGACCAGATGCCGCGGCGGCGGCCGGCAGCGGATGGGAGGCCGTCGCTGACGAGGCCTAGGATGTCACGCGGGAGCTCGGACCAGTGACACCATGGCGGACTCGACGACGCCATTGATCGATTGGTCGAGCTACTAGGTGATACTCGTAGATCGGACCGGATTGAGCTGCAGATGCTCTCGTCAATGTCCTTCCGCCTTCTAGGTACAGATCCAACGGATTTTTTCTCGAGGGAGATTATTATTTAACCTAAAAGAGAAGTTGTTACCGGAATCTTTTTTTCTCTAAAAACTGCCTCCTTGATTGAATGGGCCTACGTACTTGGGCCAGATTCTGGCTTTGATTTGTTTCCTAATAACGATTCCCAATTTCTCTTCCCGCAAAAAAAAAAGAGAGAGAGAGAAACGGTTCCAATATCTCATGTCTGATCCATACTTCCAACTTCCAAGAAAAATCTCTTGTCCCGCAAGAAAAATATCTTGTCCCCGCTTGAGCTACCATACTTTGTTGGATTTACGACAGACCCCCCTATCATAGTTGTCCCTATAGATATAGAGATCGCCCTGGTGTTATTAGTACACCTACCCTTAGCTATCAATATCAAAATCCCTACTTGTCTTTGGGTTCAACAATATAGAGATCGGTTACTTCCTCTGCTAAGGCTTTGGTTTCATCGTATTGACTATGAAAGGTACGGTGTAGGTTCCCACGATCTTTCCTACGATTTCTACGAATAGATGACTACGACTAACGCAAGAGGGATTCCTGCGACTAACGCTAGAGCAAAGGGAAAGGACAATGAAGCAGCAATAAACAGATTGAAGAGCTATTAGTATAGCAAGTATTAATTCAAAATTTAGTTAGTTTGGGAAGACTGCTTTGCCTGGATTGATGGCGAGCCTGGAAGCCTTGCTTCTCCACGTCTGATCCATACTTTCAACTTCAAAGGAAATTCTCTTGTCCCTCAAGAAAAAAAAACTCTTGTTTCTTGTAAATAGTTTTGGACTTTTGTTGGATTTGTTTCGAACTAATAAGTGTACCAATGTTTTTCTTGTCCAGTTTGGGTTTTTGGTGATGGTAGCTTTTCTTTCTGCCCTACGAATAGAAGCACCAATATTCTACTGCAACAAACATATTTTCCGTATATTGATATTTTAAGAGCGGCAATCCGCTGGTGAGCACTGTAGTAATAAAATCACCAAATGCAGGAGACGGGTTTTACCTCCTCCTGTAGGAGGACCTGGGTAAATATCAGTCTCATGCCTTACCATATCGACCCGCCGTTTGCACTCCCATCTGAACAAATATGTCGTCATCGATGGCACTGCCAGTCATGAAACCCTAGCAGTTGGCGCACCAGGTTGGGGCGGCATGTGCAGATCTACTGAACTAATTGAGATGCCCCTTCCAAAGCAGAAAATCGGTGGCCTCTTGTCAGGATGTTTCCCCATCGGTCCACACAAATTGGTCTCCAATGAGACGGGGAGTTATATCCTCGTTGTCCCATTTGACAACTATCATATCTTCCAGTTCAGGTGCCTGAGCTTCATGGCTGACAACCTCTTTGAGCTGTGTGGCTGCGACGGCATACCCTATTGTGCGGAGACCCGGACACATGCCTCACAATCAGGGACGGGCCTACAGAACAAGAATCCCGTACAGTCGAGAGCTTCATAACCAGAAGGCGCCAGGCAACAGAGACGCAAGGCACCGCAGTGTGAGAACTACTCCCCAAATAGAGGATGCTCCCTTCAAGGCCCGAGGTCTCGACACCTCACTAGCGAGTGTCAGTTTCCTCCTCAGGTACCTCGTTTGAGGTGTCCCCTTGACGCCTCACAACAAGGAGAACAATGGCAAAGGAAGCGCAGGGCCGGTCCTGGAG
>NW_025226153.1:0-5288 GCF_018294505.1 Triticum aestivum | reverse complement strand
GTAACGTTAAGCGTGCGGACCCTACGGGTTCGAGAACTATGTAGACATGTCCTAGAACTGTTTCCGGTCAATAACCAATAGCGGAACCTGGATGCTCATATTGGCTTCTACATATTCTACGAAGATCTTTATCGGTCAAACCGCATAACAACATACGTTGTTCCCTTTGTCATCGGTATGTTACTTGCCCGAGATTCGATCGTCGGTATCCAATACCTAGTTCAACCTCGTTATCGGCAAGTCTCTTTACTCGTTACGTAATGCATCATTCTGTAACCAACTCATTGGCCACATTGCTTGCAAGGCTTATAGTGATGTGCATTACCGAGAGGGCCCAGAGATACCTCTCCGACAATCGGAGTGACAAATTCTAATCTTGAAATACGCCAACTCAACATGTACCTTCGGAGACACCTGTAGACTCCTTTATAATCACCCAGTTACGTTGTGACGTTTGGTAGCACACAAAGTGTTCCTCCGGTAAACGGGAGTTGCATAATCTCATAGTTGTAGGAACTTTGTATAAGTCATGAAGAAAGCAATAGCAACATACTAAACGATCAAGTGCTAGGCTAACGGAATGATCCATCCTTCCAGTGCACGCACCTTCGCCGGCACAGGACCGACGACCCGTGCCTGCTCATCGCCCCGCGGATCCATGCGATCGGCAAAAATTTCAACGGTAGCCTCACCGGCCTCTACCAGTGGGAGGAGGACCATGCCTACGGCACCGCGACGGCCCTCCTGTACCCAATGCCGGAACCTCTGTTTCCAAATTTTCTCGAGGCGCACGACCTTGCGCATTGCGACGGGCTGGTGCTCGTGGGAACCCGGTCCGCAGCGTGGGTGCTCAACCCAGTGATGCGCCGCGTCGTGGAATTACCCTGGGGCCGCCTTGGCGATTCAACGTCCTTCAGCTACCTCGAGGCGTTCGGTCTCGGGCGCGACCCTCGCTCCGACGCCTACAAGGTCGTTCGTTTCTTCACGCCTCCGCGTGTAGAGGTGTTGACGATTGGAAGCTCAGACCGGTGCTGGCACGAGACCGTGTCAAAACCCCCGTGGTTTCACGTCAAGAGGCGGCCGGCGGCGATCTGCTTCAAGGGGTCCTTGATCTGTACCGTTGATCAAAAGGATCGTAATGGTCAATTGGGTTTTCTGTGGTTCAGGTTGGATGAAGAAACATTCAGCCTCATTCCACCACCTCCTTGCTGGTCATGGGACGACTACGAGGTATCCACTTTATCTGAGTTGAGGCAAGTGCTGTGCTTGACCACAAGTGTAGGGTTAATGAATCGATCCCTTGACATGTGGATATGCACCGACTTGGACCTTCCACAATGGGAGAAGTGCTACAACATCCTCTCTGACTGGACCCAACCTCTTCATCCGGTGGCTATGTTGGGTAATGGAGTACTCGTGTGCCGATCCTCTGGTAATTATCTGCACCGCTGCACTTTTCAACCTGGAAAAGGTGTCACGGTCAACCATACAATTTGTATGAAAGACCTAAGATATGACAACGTCGACGAAGGCACGCTTGTTGAATATCCAAGCCGAACTGCCACATACTTTGATGCAATCCCCTACGTCCCAAGCTTCGTCTTGATCTAGCTGAAGTTTCAGCTTGGGTAACATTTGGTGCAACAAAGGCTTCATCTCATTGAAGCCTTTTATTCTTTACCTAGATTGGTCAGTATGCATTGCTTATATTCTTATAAGAAAATTACGTATCAATTAAGTTTAGAATGTCACAAGGCATCTATCTGAAACTTTTCATTAGTCAGCCTAATAACCATCTGTCGCTGGACCCATTAAGCAGTGTTGAGATATTGCACACCGAGGTGAAAACCTCTATATAGTCTTTACCGGGTGTGGCTGGATGTGATGAGATTTTTGCATCCTCAGTGAGATGCTTGGTTTTTTACTTTTGAATAAATTTTGGTTGTGTGAGCAGCTAACATTGTTATCGGTCTACAACGAGGATCGCGCTGTCAATGGTTGTCGACCTTAAATACACACTTTGTTTCGTGATAATTAAAAGATCAATAGTTTTTTCTCGTGGCATCTCTTGGTCTTCTTTTTTGGCGGTCGAGAGACAAAGCGGCCGTAACATTATAAGGGTCATGCCATGAGTTTTCACGAGCTCATGTGGGTTCTTGAATCTCATGATGGCTAACTCGATCAGCTTTTAGAAAGTTATATTCATATTTGAAGGAATGCGGAATGGGCGGGAGTTAGAGATGACGAATTCAAATAGTTCGTTGTAACTTTGTTTGTACCAGGGTCTTTATGGCCCGTGCTCGTATCAATTACTTATATATCTCATACTATATTGTGAGGAAGTGAGGGAACTAGAGAGGAGGTAGGGAGCATGTGTGCATTTTTTTCGATTTAGTTCATTCACTGTAACTCTTTTTATCATTCTATATATAGGTACCTGGGGAGGAGTAATGATGTACTCGGGGTTGAACCACATGCATATTTTGTAGTCGCAGCATAATGTCGTCTGTTGGTGATGGTTGATCTGCCGATCCCCTCCACAGGCTCACACACATCACCACCTACAACAACCATCGGTACCTTTCCTTTGGGAATATATCTTACAACTCTTATCCCTCAAATGGTTGTATATATGGTGGACACTCCCTCGCTAGTATTTCGACCATGTTGTTCCTTCTCTACCTTCCTTGTTAGCAAGGTCGGTGGCGGAAGAAAAATAAATAAAGGAACCACCCCAACGACAACAGTCGGGATACATTGTCCATGAACATCTCTGACAAAGGGAGCACCATCAGACTAAAAGCAAGACACAAATCCTTACTGGCTACATTGTTGAACAATACTACCTTTTGATACCATTTGAACATTTAGATTTAATTTGAATTTAAGTCATGTTTAGCGAACAAACTCATACTATATTGTACAAACCAACCAGTGTCACAATCAATTATAACCTAAAAATCTTATAACAAAGAATAATTATATTTAATTCATGCTAACCTATGAGGTCCGTCAAGGGGGGCGCTGCAGTCTCGATCGCCACAAGGGCAGCCGCCGAGGTATCGACTAATGGTCAAGCGGTCTTGGCGGATGACTCAGCCATCTCAGCAGCTGTAGCCGTCCTCTCTGCAGAGGCAACTGTGACCTCGGCGTAGGACTTCGCCCTCCGTGCCGTTGCAGCCGCCCTCTCGGCATCGCCTGCCACTTCAACCGCCCTCTCGACCGCTGCACGAGAGAATCGTGGTAGGCAGCCGCCCTCTCAGCCACTGCAGCCATCCTGTGGGGGGCCTAGATCTCCCTAACTAGAACACTTGGAGCAAAGTCCCCTTCGTATAGACCCGATGCGGTTGTTCCCCATTCCAGTTGCCGGCTGGCGGCGGCACCGTTCGTGAGGGGGGTCACACCGCTCTGTACAGAACCGAAAAATAATGTATGTATGCTTATTAACACATACTGTATGTAAGTTAGTTAAATAATAATAATAAAGAAAACAGTGAAGAAAAAGAAAAAAAACTATATGTATGCTTATTAACACATATTATATGCTTATTAACACATACTATATGTATGCTTATTAACACAATCTATATGTATGCATATTAACACATACTGTATGCTTAATAATAATAATAATAGTACTATATGGGAAAAAGGAAAAAAGAAAAAAAAAACTATGCCGACGGCAAAGCCGTCGGCACAGCTGCGGCCAGGGCAGATGGACAGCGCCGCGGATCGGTGACGTGTCACCCGTATCTATGCCGACGGCCACCCGTCACGGCCGTCGGCATAGATTTGACGTCGTTAGCCGGCCGTGATGAGTGTTGTCGGCGGGCCCGCATCTATGCCGACGGCCTGTATATGCCGACGACAGCTGTAGGCGTAGCCTGGGATAAGCCGACGGGCGCTATGTGCCGACGGCTGCTGTCGTCGTAGACGGGGATAGCCCGACGGCCATTGTACGCCGACGGCCAGGACCTAGCTGTCGGCATATCTCGGTTTAGGCCGACGGTGGCCGTCGGCATACATTTGGCTGTCGGCTTAGAGCCCTGTTCCGGTAGTGTGATACATTACATTGATATATATATACTAACCCATGTAGTCACCAAATCTTATATACTAGGTATATGATTGTCAGGCACCCAATCGGACAGTTTATTTTGGAAAACAAGAGCAGTGGTACTATGTACCTCATTCAACAATTATATACCACTTTAAAAAATAAACACATGTTTTTCCAAGATTTGAAAGAAATATGATGAAATATTTACCACGAACAGGCATTTCGTAAATTACATAATATTTGTTGCATCGCACAAGCACAGGAAAATGATAAGAAGAAGGCAGAATATTACAAAGTCAGAAAAGGAAAAATAGTGACCCGTAGGTCGAAATATGGAGAATGTTGCCGCTATGGAGGCCGAGGATGATGTGCCCAGCTACCGCGAGCGAAAATAGAGACGATCCGCCCAGCTTGTGCGCTTGTGAAAGGAAATGTCGCTGGCAACAAAATATGAAGCCAAGAGGGCCGCGGGTCTGCGGGGGATGAAATCAATGACTAAGCAAATGCACGGACACCATTGTCTCTGTTTACCAGCCTAGGGGACCATTGGAACATGCGAGGACACAAACCAGCCACCGTCCAGGATCAATGTGTGGTCGAACTAGCTGCGAGGGTGGCTCCAGGTGTGGAAGACCAACCAAAATGCAGCAAATAGAGAAAGGAACCTGATGGGAGCATCACGGCATCATGAGTGACAAGAAAGATTGAGGAAAAGAGAAAGGGGATCGGGGAAGATGAAAAATCTCAATGTGTGAAAGTATGAGTAGGGGAAAGAAGACCGAGAAGTCAAGAAGAGTAGAATAAGAAAGTGAAGAATTTGTGGGACCCAACAAAAAATGACATTTTCTACATAAACCTTACTATTGTGAGTGCTCGTGTGTCGTGTCTCATATATTAGACCAGAATATATCAAGGTACTTTTTTGTAATAAGAAAAAGGTACGGGTATGATAGCGAAAATATACCATGTGGGTGGCTTATATTTTGCTCCCACAGTGTCCACCCTTGGTACTGTTGTTCACGTCTATGGAAGCAAATAACTACCGACAAAGAATTTATGGATATCTATACTATATAAAAAGCCAAAATCAATTGCACTACAAACTCACTAAATAAATATGCCAATGTTGCATACTGTTAGCAAATTAACTTATGACTAGAAGAAAATAATGAGAACTACTAAATTTTTATTTATAGAAAAGACTAAGCAACATGACCAAAATTGTCAG
>NW_025226152.1:128587-130182 GCF_018294505.1 Triticum aestivum | reverse complement strand
CTCTCTCTCTCTCTCTCTCTCTCTCTCTCAAATTTGCTTCGCATCGAAGCACATATTTGCTTGACGTCTTTCTTTTTCTAAAACATTATAAAGTTGTTGGACTTTGTTGGTGTTTCTGAAACGATATAAGACCCTACTTAATTTTTTATAGAAAATGTTGAGTGTGTTTTCAAAAAATTTCAATGCATCTAAAAAGATGTTAAATGTATTTTAAAAATATTCACCGTATATAGAAATATTCATCGTATGTTTAAAAACATTTCACCATCTATTTTTAAAATGTTCATCATATATTAAAAACAGTTCATAATACATGAGTCGCACAGACTGTTTACAGAAAAGGAATGACTTCACCTAGAATACGGGTCTAAGAAAGCATCTGAGATAACATCTAATTAAGGCCGCCATGGTACGTAGTAAGAAGCGAGCTACTAGCCATACATCCGAACAAGACAGACACACAAGGCATGGATGGCAGCAATGAGGACGGCAAGAAGGCAAGCACAGCTGATGTGCAGCCATGGCTGGTCAATTAACAAAATAGGGGTAGAGGTTAAGATGGCGGCAAGGCCAATCAGCCTCAAACCAACGTTGTCAAGAGCTTTCCACACAGCAACGGGTGCTTGCGGCAAGAAAAGGGTCAAGTAGCCCAGCGCCAGGTTTACCACTGCGAGGTAGCCGCCCAACAGCACGACAACCGGCAGCCGCCATGGGAATCCGGCGGCCCTGATGGGGTTGTTGAACATCCTGTAGGCCGAACCTGCTGTGATGGCAATGAAAATAGACGGTATGCAAACAACCACTATCCACGCCATAGCACGGCTCACCCTGAACTTCTTGTTCCTCTCCCCAATCGTCATTGCTGAAGACGTCCCTGACATCGTCATTACCAATTGAATAGCACGGGTTACGGTCTTGTCCCCCTAACCTGACTCTCTGACCAGTAGATGCTGATGGTTCCATGACTTCTTCCTTGGTTGGCACAAGACAACTGTTCGTTGTATGATGTAATGTATCCAGAAAAAAAACATTGTTTGAAATATTGTATATACATGGAATCTCATTGATGCAAAAACTGCAAATTTGCTCTATATTTTTCGTAAAATAATACTATAGGACAGAGTATATAATCTTAAAACTACAATACAACAATACATCAGAACTAAACTACTAAAGTATGATGTAATGTATCCTAAAACTGTGTAATCCAATAGACTGCAACCTGTTCTCAGTTCCAGCTTCCAAGTGTACCGCTGCTGAAACTAGTATCATTCTGATCAAAGTAAGCTTCATTCTGAACAGAAACCTAACCCACGTTTCTAAATCCTCATATCCGAAGAAGCCGGTACTCCATAGTCCATACCAGAACCCTAAGATAAACAGCAGCCACCCCATCCGTCATCAACGATGGTGTCACGGCTGTGCGTATAGCGCGGTAGGAGAGAAAAAGAAACTCTTTTTACCGAATCGACGCGACATGATCGGTGAGTAGCACAGGAAAGGAGAGCGGACGAGGAGATGCGAGCTTACCTCTGCTCAGCTCTGCTAGAAGAGCGTAGGGAGGAGGTGCATACCTTGATCTGTTTGGACTCCAC
>NW_025226152.1:126639-127993 GCF_018294505.1 Triticum aestivum | reverse complement strand
CATGCCTGGTCAATTAACAAAACAGGGGCAGAGGTTAAGATGGCGGCAAGGCCATCTCCCTCTCCCTCTCCCTCCCCCTCTCCCGCTCCCACTCTCCCTCTCCCTCTCTCCCTCTCCCTCCCTCTCTCTCTCTCTCTGAAATTTGCTTCGCATCAAAGCACATATTTGCTTGACGTCTTTCTTTTTCTAAAACATTATAAAGTTGTTGGACTTTGTTGGTGTTTCTGAAACGATATAAGACCCTACTTAATTTTTTATAGAAAATGTTGAGTGTGTATTCACAAAATTTCAATGCATCTAAAAAGATGTTAAATGTATTTTAAAAATACTCACCGTATATAAAAATGTTCATCGTATGTTAAAAACATTTCACCATCTATTTTTAAAATGTTCATACAATATTAAAAAGAGTTCATAAAACATGAGTCGCACAAACTGTTTACAGAAAAGGAATGACATCACCTTAAATACGGGTCTAAGAAAGCATCTGAGATAACATCTAATTAAGGCCGCCATGGTACGTAGTAAGAAGCGAGCTACTAGCCATACATCCGAACAAGACAGACACACAAGGCATGGATGGCAGCAATGAGGACGGCAAGAAGGCAAGCACAGCTGATGTGCAGCCATGCCTGGTCAATTAACAAAACAGGGGCAGAGGTTAAGATGGCGGCAAGGCTATCTCCCTCTCCCTCTCCCTCCCCCTCTCCCTCTCCCTCTCTCCCTCTCCCTCCCTCTCTCTCTCTCTCTCTGAAATTTGCTTCGCATCAAAGCACATATTTGCTTGACGTCTTTCTTTTTCTAAAACATTATAAAGTTGTTGGACTTTGTTGGTGTTTCTAAAACGATATAAGACCCTACTTAATTTTTTATAGAAAATGTTGTGTGTGTATTCAAAAAATTTAAATGCATCTAAAAAGATGCGAAATGTATTTTAAAAATATTCACCGTATATAAAAATATTCATCATATGTTTAAAAACATTTCACCATCTATTTTTAAAATGTTCATCATATATTAAAAACAGTTCATAATACATGAGTCGCACAGACTGTTTACAGAAAAGGAATGACTTGACCTTGAATACGGGTCTAAGAAAGCATCTGAGATAACATCTAATTAAGGCCGCCATGGTACATTGCAAGAAGCGAGCTAGTAGCCATACATCAAAACAAGACAGACACACAAGGCATGGATGGCAGCAATGAGGACGGCAAGAAGGCAAGCACAGCTGATGTGCAGCCATGCCTGGTCAATTAACAAAACAGGGGCAGAGGTTATGATGGCGGCAAGGCCATCTCCCTCTCCCTCTCCCTCCCCCTCTCCCTCTCCCTCTCCCTCTCTCCGTCTCCCT
>NW_025226152.1:125785-126457 GCF_018294505.1 Triticum aestivum | reverse complement strand
CTCTCCCTCCCTCCCTCTCTCTGTCTCTCTCTCTCTCTCTCAAATTTGCTTCGCATCAAAGCACATATTTGCTTGACGTCTTTCTTTTTCTGAAACATTATAAAGTTGTTGGACTTTGTTGGTGTTTCTGAAACGGTATAAGACCCTACTTAATTTTTTATAGAAAATGTTGAGTGTGTATTCAAAAAATTTCAATGCTTCTAAAAAGATGTTAAATATATTTTAAAAATATTCACCGTATATAAAAATATTCATCGTATGTTAAAAACATTTCACCATCTATTTTTAAAATGTTCATACAATATTAAAAACAGTTCATAATACATGAGTCGCACAGACTGTTTACAGAAAAGGAATGACTTCACCTTGAATACGGGTCTAAGTAAGCATCTGAGATAACATCTAATTAAGGCCGCCATGGTACGTAGCAAGAAGCGAGCCACTAGCCATACATCCGAACAAGACAGACACACAAGGCATGGATGGCAGCAATGAGGACGGCAAGAAGGCAAGCGCAGCTGATGTGCAGCCATGCCTGGTCAATTAACAAAACAGGGGCAGAGGTTAAGATGGCGGCAAGGCCATCTCCCTCTCCCTATCCCTCCCCCTCTCCCTCTCCCACTCTCCCTCTCCCTCTCTCCCTCTCCCTCTCTCCCTCTCTCTCTCTCTCTC
>NW_025226152.1:122537-124216 GCF_018294505.1 Triticum aestivum | reverse complement strand
TCTCTCTCTCAAATTTGCTTCGCATCAAAGCACATATTTGCTTGACGTCTTTCTTTTTCTAAAACATTATAAAGTTGTTGGACTTTGTTGGTGTTTCTGAAACGGTATAAGACCCTACTTAATTTTTTATAGAAAATGTTGAGTGTGTATTCAAAAAATTTCATGCTTCTAAAAAGATGTTAAATGTATTTTAAAAATATTCACCATATATAAAAATATTCATCGTATGTTAAAAACATTTCACCATCTATTTTTAAAACGTTCATACAATATTAAAAAGAGTTCATAAAACATGAGTCGCACAAACTGTTTACAGAAAAGGAATGACTTCACCTTGAATACGGGTCTAAGAAAGCATCTGAGATAACATCTAATTAAGGCCGCCATGGTACGTAGTAAGAAGCGAGCTACTAGTCATACATCCGAACAAGACAGACACACAAGGCATGGATGGCAGCAATGAGGACGGCAAGAAGGCAAGCGCAGCTGATGTGCAGCCATGCCTGGTCAATTAACAAAACAGGGGCAGAGGGTAAGATGGCGGCAAGGCCATCTCCCTCTTCCTCTCCCTCCCCCTCTCCCTCTCCCACTCTCCCTCTCCCACTCTCCCTCTCCCTCCCTCTCTCTCTCTCTGAAATTTGCTTCGCATCAAAGCACATATTTGCTTGACGTCTTTCTTTTTCTAAAACATTATAAAGTTGTTGGACTTTGTTGGTGTTTCTGAAACGATATAAGACCCTACTTAATTTTTTATAGAAAATGTTGTGTGTGTATTCAAAACATTTCAATGCATCTAAAAAGATGCTAATTGTATTTTAAAAATATTCACCGTATATAAAAATATTCATTGTATGTTTAAAAACATTTCACCATCTATTTTTAAAATGTTCATCATATATTAAAAACAGTTCATAATACATGAGTCGCACAGACTGTTTACAGAAAAGGAATGACTTCACCTTGAATACGGGTCTAAGAAAGCATCTGAGATAACATCTAATTAAGGCCGCCATGGTACGTAGCAAGAAGCGAGCTAGTAGCCATACATCCGAACAAGACAAACACACAAGGCATGGATGGCAGCAATGAGGACGGCAAGAAGGCAAGCACAGCTGATGTGCAGCCATGCCTGGTCAATTAACAAAACAGGGCCAGAGGTTAAGATGGCAGCAAGGCCATCTCCCTCTCCCGCCCCCTCTCCCTCTCCCTCTCCCTCTCCCTCTCTCCCTCTCCCTCCCTCTCTCTCTCTCTGTCTCTCTCTCTCTCTCTCTGTCTCAAATTTGCTTCGCATCAAAGCACATATTTGCTTGACGTCTTTCTTTTTCTAAAACATTATAAAGTTGTTGGACTTTGTTGGTGTTTCTGAAACGGTATAAGACCCTACTTAATTTTTTATAGAAAATGTTGAGTGTGTATTCAAAAAATTTCAATGCTTCTAAAAAGATGTTAAATGTATTTTAAAATACTCACCGTATATAAAAATATTCATCGTATGTTAAAAACATTTCACCATCTATTTTTAAAATGTTCATACAATATTAAAAACAGTTCATAATACATGAGTTGCACAGACTGTTTACAGAAAAGGAATGACTTCACCTTGAATACGGGTCTAAGTAAGCATCTGAGATAACATCTAATTAAGGCCGCCATGGTACGTAGCAAGAAGCGAGCCACTA
>NW_025226152.1:118798-119483 GCF_018294505.1 Triticum aestivum | reverse complement strand
CTCTCTCTCTCTCTCTCTCTCTCTCAAATTTGCTTCGCATCAAAGCACATATTTGCTTGACGTCTTTCTTTTTATAAATCATTATAAATTTGTTGGACTTTGTTGGTGTTTCTGAAACGATATAAGACCCTACTTAATTTTTTATAGAAAATGTTGAGTGTGTATTCAAAAAATTTCAATGCATCTAAAAAGATGTTAAATGTATTTTTAAAATATTCACCGTATATAAAAATATTCATCGTATGTTTAAAAACATTTCACCATCTATTTTTAAAATCTTCATCATATATTAAAAACAGTTCATAATACATGAGTCGCACAGACTGTTTACCGAAAAGGAATGACCTCACCTTGAATACGGGTCTAAGAAAGCATCTGAGATAACATCTAATTAACGCCGCCATGGTACGTAGCAAGAAGCGAGCTACTAGCCATACATCCGAACAAGAAAGACACACAAGGCATGGATGGCAGCAATGAGGACAGCAAGAAGGCAAGCACAACTGATGTGCAGCCATGCCTGGCCAATTAACAAAACAGGGGCAGAGGTTAAGATGGCGGCAAGGCCATCTCCCTCTCCCTGTCCCTCCCCCTCTCCCTCTCCCTCTCCCTCTCCCCCTCTCCCTCTCTCCCTCCCTCTCTCTCTCTCTCTCTCTCTCTCTCTCTCTCTCTCTCAAATTTGCTT
>NW_025226152.1:117490-118788 GCF_018294505.1 Triticum aestivum | reverse complement strand
CTATCTCTCTCTCTCTCTCTCTCAAATTTGCTTCGCATCAAAGCACATATTTGCTTGACGTCTTTCTTTTTCTAAAACATTATAAAGTTGTTGGACTTTGTAGGTGTTTCTGAAACGGTATAAGACCCTACTTAATTTTTTATAGAAAATGTTGAGTGTGTATTCAAAAAATTTCAATGCTTCTAAAAAGATGTTAAATGTATTTTAAAAATATTCACCATATATAAAAATATTCATCGTATGTTAAAAACATTTCACCATCTATTTTTAAACGTTCATACAATATTAAAAAGAGTTCATAAAACATGAGTCGCACAAACTGTTTACAGAAAAGGAATGACTTCACCTTGAATACGGGTCTAAGAAAGCATCTGAGATAACATCTAATTAAGGCCGCCATGGTACGTAGTAAGAAGCGAGCTACTAGCCATACATCCGAACAAGACAGACACACAAGGCATGGATGGCAGCAATGAGGACGGCAAGAAGGCAAGCGCAGCTGATGTGCAGCCATGCCTGGTCAATTAACAAAACAGGGGCAGAGGGTAAGATGGCGGCAAGGCCATCTCCCTCTTCCTCTCCCTCCCCCTCTCCCTCTCCCACTCTCCCTCTCCCTCTCTCCCTCTCCCTCCCTCTCTCTCTCTCTGAAATTTGCTTCGCATCAAAGCACATATTTGCTTGACGTCTTTCTTTTTCTAAAACATTATAAAGTTGTTGGACTTTGTTGGTGTTTCTGAAACGATATAAGACCCTACTTAATTTTTTATAGAAAATGTTGTGTGTGTATTCAAAAAATTTCAATGCTTCTAAAAAGATGTTAAATGTATTTTAAAATACTCACCGTATATAAAAATATTCATCGTATGTTAAAAACATTTCACCATCTATTTTTAAAATGTTCATACAATATTAAAAACAGTTCATAATACATGAGTTGCACAGACTGTTTACAGAAAAGGAATGAGTTCACCTTGAATACGGGTCTAAGTAAGCATCTGAGATAACATCTAATTAAGGCCGCCATGGTACGTAGCAAGAAGCGAGCCACTAGCCATACATCCGAACAAGACAGACACACAAGGCATGGATGGCAGCAATGAGGACGGCAAGAAGGCAAGCACAGCTGATGTGCAGCCATGCCTGGTCAATTAACAAAACAGGGGCAGAGGTTATGATGGCGGCAAGGCCATCTCCCTCTCCCTCTCCCTCCCCCTCTCCCTCTCCCTCTCTCCCTCTCCCTCTCCCCCTCTCCCTCCCTCTGTCTCTCAAATTTGCTTCGCATCAAAGCACATATTTGC
>NW_025226152.1:115494-117480 GCF_018294505.1 Triticum aestivum | reverse complement strand
CTCTCTCTCTCTCTCTCTCTCAAATTTGCTTCGCATCAAAGCACATATTTGCTTGACGTCTTTCTTTTTCTAAATTATTATAAAGTTGTTGGACTTTGTTGGTGTTTCTGAAATGGTATAAGACCCTACTTAATTTTTTATAGAAAATGTTTTGTGTGTATTCAAAAATTTTCAATGCATCTAAAAAGATGTTATATGTATTTTAAAAATATTCACCGTACATAAAAATATTCATCGTATGTTAAAAACATTTCAATATCTATTTTTAAAATGTTCATACAATATTATAAAGAGTTCATAAAACATGAGTCGGACAAACTGTTTACAGAAAAGGAATGACTTCACCTTGAATACGGGTCTAAGAAAGCATCTGAGATAACATCTAATTAAGGCCGCCATGGTACGTAGCAAGAAGCGAGCTACTAGCCATACATCCGAACAAGACAGACACACAAGGCATGGATGGCAGCAATAAGTACGGGAAGAAGGCAAGCACAGCTGATGTGCAGCCATGCCTGGTCAATTAACAAAACAGGGGCAGAGGTTAAGATGGCGGCAAGGCCTTCTCCATCTCCCTCTCCCTCCCCCTCTCCCTCTCCCTCTCTCCCTCTCCCTCTCTCCCTCTCCCTCCCTCCCTCCCTCTCTCTCTCTCTCTAAAATTTGCATCGCATCAAAGCACATATTTGCTTGACGTCTTTCTTTTTCTAAAACATTATAAAATTGTTGGACTTTGTTGGTGTTTCTGAAACGGTATAAGACCCTACTTAATTTTTTATAGAAAATGTTGAGTGTCTATTCAAAAAATTTCAATGCTTCTAAAAAGATGTTAAATGTATTTTAAAAATATTCACCGTATATAAAAATATTCATCGTATGTTAAAAACATTTCACCATCTATTTCTAAAATGTTCATACAATATTAAAAATAGTTCATAATACATGAGTCGCACAGACTGTTTACAGAAAAGGAATGACTTCACCTTGAATACGGGTCTAAGAAAGCATCTGAGATAACATCTAATTAAGGCCGCCATGGTACGTAGCAAGAAGCGAGCTATTAGCCATACATCCGAACAAGACAGACACACAAGGCATGGATGGTAGCAATGAGGACGGCAAGAAGGCAAGCACAGCTGATGTGCAGCCATGCCTGGTCAATTAACAAAACAGGGGCAGAGGTTAAGATGGCGGCAAGGCCATCTCCCTCTCCCTCTCCCTCCCACTCTCCCTCTTCCTCTCTCCCTCGCCCTCTCTCCCTCTCCCTCCCTCTATCTCTCTCTCTCTCAAATTTGCTTCGCATCAAAGCACATATTTGCTTGACGTCTTTCTTTTTATAAAACATTATAAAGTTGTTGTACTTTGTTGGTGTTTCTGAAACGATATAAGACCCTACTTAATTTTTTATAGAACATGTTGAGTGTGTATTCAAACAATTTCAATGCATCTAAAAAGATGTTAAATGTATTTTAAAAATATTCACCATATATAAAAAAATTCAACGTATGTTTAATAACACTTCACCATCTATTTTTAAAATGTTCATCATATATTAAAAACAGTTCATAATACATGAGTCGCATAGACTGTTTACAGAAAAGGAATGACTTCACAATGAATATGGGTCTAAGAAAGCATCTGAGATAACATCTAATTAAGGCCGCCATGGTACGTAGTAAGAAGCGAGCTACTAGCCATACATCCGAACAAGACAGACACACAAGGCATGGATGGCAGCAATGAGGACGGCAAGAAGGCAAGCACAACTGATGTGCAACCATGCCTGGCCAATTAACAAAACAGGGGCAGAGGTTAAGATGGCGGCAAGGCCATCGCCCTCTCCCTGTCCCTCCCCCTCTCCCCCTCCCTCTCCCTCTCCCTCTCTCCCTCTCCCTCTCTCCCTCTCCCTCCCTCTCTCTCTCTCTCAAATTTGCTTCGCATCAAAGCACATATTTGCTTGACGTCTTTTTTTAAAACATTATAAAGTTG
>NW_025226152.1:111214-114645 GCF_018294505.1 Triticum aestivum | reverse complement strand
CTCCCTCTCTCTCTCTCTCTCTCTCTCTCTCTTAAATTTGCTTCGCATCAAAGCACATATTTGCTTGACGTCTTTCTTTTTCTAAAACATTATAAAGTTGTTGGACTTTGTTGGTGTTTCTGAAACGATATAAGACCCTACTTAATTTTTTATAGAAAATGTTGAGTGTGCATTCAAAAAATTTCAATGCATCTAAAAAGATGTTAAATGTATTTTAAAAATATTCACCGTATATAAAAATATTCATCGTATGTTTAAAAACATTTCACCATCTATTTTTAAAATGTTCATCATATATTAAAAACAGTTCATAATACATGAGTCGCACAGACTGTTTACAGAAAAGGAATGACTTCACTTAGAATACGGGTCTAAGAAAGCATCTGAGATAACATCTAATTAAGGCTGCCATGGTACGTAGCAAGAAGCGAGCTACTAGCCATACATCCGAACAAGACAGACAAACAAGGCAAGGATGGCAGCAATGAGGACGGCAAGAAGGCAAGCACAGCTGATGTGCAGCCATGGCTGGTCAATTAACAAAATAGGGGCAGAGGTTAAGATGGCGGCAAGGCCAATCAGCCTCAAACCAACGTTGTCAAGAGCTTTCCACACAGCAACGGGTGCTTGCGGCAAGAAAAGGGTCAAGTAGCCCAGCGCCAGGTTTACCACTGCGAGGTAGCCGCCCAACAGCACGACAACCGGCAGCCGCCATGGGAATCCGGCGGCCCTGATGGGGTTGTTGAACATCCTGTAGGCTGAACCTGCTGTGATGGCAATGAAAATAGACGGTTTGGAAACAACCACTATCCACGCCATAGCACGGCTCACCCTGAACTTCTTGTTCCTCTCCCCAATCGTCATTGCTGAAGACGTCCCTGACATCGTCATTACCAATTGAATAGCACGGGTTACGGTCTTGTCCCCCTAACCTGACTCTCTGACCAGTAGATGCTGATGGTTCCATGACTTCTTCCTTGGTTGGCACAAGACAACTGTTCGATGTATGATGTAATGTATCCAGAAAAAAAACATTGTTTGAAATATTGTATATACATGGAATCTCATTGATGCAAAAACTGCAAATTTGCTCTATATTTTTCGTAAAATAATACTATAGGACAGAGTATATAATCTTAAAACTACAATACAACAATACATCAGAACTAAACTACTAAAGTATGATGTAATGTATCCTAAAACTGTGTAATCCAATAGACTGCAACCTGTTCTCAGTTCCAGCTTCCAAGTGTACCGCTGCTGAAACTAGTATCATTCTGATCAAAGTAAGCTTCATTCTGAACAGAAACCTAACCCACGTTTCTAAATCCTCATATCCGAAGAAGCCGGTACTCCATAGTCCATACCAGAACCCTAAGATAAACAGCAGCCACCCCATCCGTCATCAACGATGGTGTCACGGCTGTGCGTATAGCGCGGTAGGAGAGAAAAAGAAACTCTTTTTACCGAATCGACGCGACATGATCGGTGAGTAGCACAGGAAAGGAGAGCGGACGAGGAGATGCGAGCTTACCTCTGCTCAGCTCTGCTAGAAGAGCGTAGGGAGGAGGTGCATACCTTGATCTGTTTGGACTCCACCGCAGATCGGTGCAACGCAAACTCGCGGCGTCCACAAGAGACGGAGGGTGTCGATCAGAGGTCGGAGGCGGCGGCTCTGCGGCCAAAGACTTGGACCGGACGCCTTTCCAATAGACTTTCCCAGGACCTCCCGAATCTTCGATTGTGGCTGTCTTCTTTTCATTATTTTTTTGAGTTTTGCTATAAGCACATCTTTTTTTGAAAAGGGGCGCTTTATTATTTAAAAGGTTTAAGTATTACACACGGCCTCTTGATAACTAAGATGCATACGGCCAAACAGAGTCCTCTTGTATAAACGAAAAATAAAATGTAATACAAAGAAACATGTAGAGTTAGCCTAAAGCGGAGGTGGGCCAATCTTAAGATCATGTTGCCACCCATGTTGGGTAAAAGTATCCCTCGCCGTATCTTCCAATCATGTACACACCGCAATAAATAGGTCTCGATTCTGCACGCGTTGTAGAGAGGGCCATAAACGAAGAGTCCCGGTACATATGTAGATAACCTGCATTAGAAAAGTACTTTTATCGTTAAAAACCTTATCATTTCTATGTAGCCAAAGCGACCAAATAAAGACAAGCGCTCAAACCCTAAGAATAGTTATAAACCCGTGACCAATCCATGTAACTAGTTGCCAAATACATTAGCAACACTACAAGGAGGATACAAGCTAGAAGCTATCTGGATAACTGACCATATAGACCGAGCCAATTTGCATTGCAAGAATAAATGGTTTATTGTCTCATCATGATGACAAAAAAACACATTGCGGATTCCCTTGCCAATTCCGCTTGATAAGATTATCTTTAATAAGAATGACTCCGCGACAAAGATACAATGCAAATATTTTATTCTTAAGAGGTATCTTCATCTTCTATTACACATCTAACTCCTATAGTATAATTATTTTTCATTGTTTTTCTTAACTCTAATGTATGGATTGTATCTATATCTATCTATATGTATATCTGTACAGCAATCTAAAATCATGGATCGTATCTAAGTTCAAGTTGTTGGGGAACATAGTAATTTCAAAAATTTCCTATGCACACGCAAGATCATGGTGATGCATAGCAACGACAGGAGAGAGTGTTGTCCTCGTACCCTCGTAGACCGAAAGCGGAAGCGTTAGAACAACGCGGTTGATGTAGTCGTACGTCTTCACGATCCGACCGATCAAGTACCGAACGCACGGCACCTCCGAGTTCAGCACACGTTCAGCTCGATGATGTCCCTCGAACTCCGATCTAGCCGAGTGTCGAGGGAGAGTTCCGTCAGCACGATAGCGTGGTGACGATCTTGACGTTCTACCGTCGCAGGGCTTCGCCTATGCACCGCTACAATATTATCGAGGAGGACTATGGTGGAGGGGGGCACCGCACACGGCTAAGAGATCAAGGGATCAATTGTTGTTGTGTCTAGAGGTGTCCCCCTGCCCCTGTATATAAAGGAGTGGAGGAGGGGGAGAGGGCCGGAACCTATGGCTCGCCCTGGAGGAGTCCTACTCCCACCGGGAGTAGGATTCCTCCCCTTCCATGTAGTAGGACTAGGAGACAAGGAAGGGGGAGAGGGAAGAGAAGGAAGGAGGGGGCGCCACCCCTCCCCCTAGTCCAATTCGGACTACTCATTGGAGGGGCGCGCGGCCTGCCTCTTTCTCTCCCCTAAAGCCCAATAAGGCCCATATACTTCTTTCCCCGTATTCCGTAACTCCCTGGTACTCCGAAAATACCCGAACCACTCGGAACCTTTCCGATGTCCGAATATAGTCGTCCAATATATCGATCTTTACGTCTCGACCATTTCGAGACTCCTCGTCATGTCCCCGATCTCAT
>NW_025226152.1:103639-108726 GCF_018294505.1 Triticum aestivum | reverse complement strand
TCCCTCTCCCCCTCTCCCTCCCTCTCTCTCTCAAATTTGCTTCGCATCAAAGCACATATTTGCTTGACGTCTTTCTTTTTCTAAAACATTATAAAGTTGTTGGACTTTGTTGGTGTTTATGAAACGGTATAAGACCCTACTTAATTTTTTACAGAAAATGTTGAGTGTGTATTCACAAAATTTTAATGCATCTAAAAAGATGCTAAATGTATTTTAAAAATATTCACCATATACAAGAATATTCATCGTATGTTAAAAACATTTCACCATCTATTTTTAAAATGTTCATACAATATTAAAAACAGTTCATAAAAGATGAGTCGCACAGACTGTTTACAGAAAAGGAATGAATTCACCTTGAATACGGGTCTTAGAAAGCATCTGAGATAACATCTAATTAATGCCGCCATGGTACATAGCAAGAAGCGAGCTACTAGCCATACATCCGAACAAGACAGACATACAAGGCATGGATGGCAGCAATGAGGACGGCAAGAAGGCAAGCACAGCTGATGTGCAGCCATGCCTGGTCAATTAACAAAACAGGGGCAGAGGTTAAGAGGGCGGCAAGGCCATCTCCCTCTCCCTCTCCCTCCCGCTCTCCCTCTCCCTCTCCCTCTCCCTCTCTCCCTCTCCCTCTCTCCCTCCTCTCTCTCTCTCTCTCTCTCTCTCTCTCTCTCGCAAATTTGCTTCGCATCAAAGCACATATTTGCTTGACGTCTTTGTTTTTCTAAAACATTATAAAGTTGTTGGACTTTGTTGGTGTTTCTGAAACGGTATAAGACCCTACTTAATTTCTTGTAGAAAATGTTGAGTGTGTATTAAAAAAAATTCAAAGCTTCTAAAAAGATGTTAAATGTATTTTAAAAATATTCACCGTATATAAAAATATTCATCGTATGTTAAAAACATTCCACCATCTATTTTTAAAATGTTCATACAATATTAAAAAGAGTTCATAAAACATGAGTCGCACAGACTATTTACAGAAAAGGAATGACTTCACCTTGAATACGGGTCTAAGAAAGGATCTAAGATAACATCTAATTAAGGCCGCCATGGTACGTAGTAAGAAGCGAGCTACTAGCCATACATCCGAACAAGACAGACACACAAGGCATGGATGGCAGCAATGAGGACGGCAAGAAGGCAAGCACAGCTGATGTGCAACCATGCCTGGTCAATTAACAAAACAGGGGCAGAGGTTAAGATGGCGGCAAGGCCATCTCCCTCTCCCTCTCCCTCCCCCTCTCCCTCTCCCACTCTCCCTCTCCCTCTCTCCCTCTCCCTCCCTCTCTCTCTCAAATTTGCTTCGCATCAAAGCACATATTTGCTTGACGTCTTTCTTTTTCTAAAACATTATAAAGTTGTTGGACTTTTTTGGTGTTTCTGAAACGATATAAGACCCTACTTAATTTTTTATAGAAAATGTTGTGTGTGTATTCAAAACATTTCAATGCATCTAAAAAGATGCTAAATGTATTTTAAAAATATTCACCGTCTATAAAAATATTCAACGTATGTCTAAAAACATTTCACCATCTATTTTTAAAATGTTCATCATATATTAAAAACAGTTCATAATACATGAGTCGCACATACTGTTTACCGAAAAGGAATGACTTCACCTTGAATACGGGTCTAAGAAAGCATCTGAGATAACATCTAATTAAGGCCGCCATGGTACGTAGCAAGAAGCGAGCTACTAGCCATACATCCGAACAAGACAGACACACAAGGCATGGATGGCAGCAATGAGGACGGCAAGAAGGCAAGCGCAGCTGATGTGCAGCCATGCCTGGTCAATTAACAAAACAGGGGCAGAGGTTAAGATGGCGGCAAGGCCATCTCCCTCTCCCTCTCCCTCCCCCTCTCCCTCTCCCTCTCTCCCTCTCCCTCCCTCCCTCTCTCTCTCTCTCTCTCTCTCTCTCAAATTTGCTTCGCATCAAAGCACATATTTGCTTGACGTCTTTCTTTTTATAAATCATTATAATTTTGTTGGACTTTGTTGGTGTTTCTGAAACGATATAAGACCCAACTTAATTTTTTATAGAAAATGTTGAGTGTGTATTCAAAAAATTTCAATGCATCTAAAAAGATGTTAAATGTATTTTTAAAATATTCACCGTATATAAAAATATTCATCGTATGTTTAAAAACATTTCACCATCTATTTTTAAAATCTTCATCATATATTAAAAACAGTTCATAATACATGAGTCGCACAGACTGTTTACCGAAAAGGAATGACTTCACCTTGAATACGGGTCTAAGAAAGCATCTGAGATAACATCTAATTAAGGCCGCCATGGTACGTAGCAAGAAGCGAGCTACTAGCCATACATCCGAACAAGAAAGACACACAAGGCATGGATGGCAGCAATGAGGACGGCAAGAAGGCAAGCACAACTGATGTGCAGCCATGCCTGGCCAATTAACAAAACAGGGGCAGAGGTTAAGATGGCGGCAAGGCCATCTCCCTCCCCCTCTCCCTCTCCCTCTCCCTCTCTCCCTCTCCCTCTCTCCCTCCCCCTCTCTCTCTCTCTCTCTCTCTCTCTCAAATTTGCTTCGCATCAAAGCACATATTTGCTTGACGTCTTTCTTTTTCTAAATTATTATAAAGTTGTTGGAATTTGTTGGTGTTTCTGAAATGGTATAAGACCCTACTTAATTTTTTATAGAAAATGTTTTGTGTGTATTCAAAAATTTTCAATGCATCTAAAAAGATGTTATATGTATTTTAAAAATATTCACCGTACATAAAAATATTCATCGTATGTTAAAAACATTTCAATATCTATTTTTAAAATGTTCATATAATATTATAAAGAGTTCATAAAACATGAGTCGGACAAACTGTTTACAGAAAAGGAATGACTTCACCTTGAATACGGGTCTAAGAAAGCATCTGAGATAACATCTAATTAAGGCCGCCATGGTACGTAGCAAGAAGCGAGCTACTAGCCATACATCCGAACAAGACAGACACACAAGGCATGGATGGCAGCAATAAGTACGGGAAGAAGGCAAGCACAGCTGATGTGCAGCCATGCCTGGTCAATTAACAAAACGGGGGCAGAGGTTAAGATGGCGGCAAGGCCATCTCCATCTCCCTCTCCCTCCCCCTCTCCCTCTCCCTCTCTCCCTCTCCCTCTCTCCCTCTCCCTCCCTCCCTCCCTCTCTCTCTCTCTCTAAAATTTGCGTCGCATCAAAGCACATATTTGCTTGACGTCTTTCTTTTTCTAAAACATTATAAAATTGTTGGACTTTGTTGGTGTTTCTGAAACGGTATAAGACCCTACTTAATTTTTTATAGAAAATGTTGAGTGTCTATTCAAAAAATTTCAATGCTTCTAAAAAGATGTTAAATGTATTTTAAAAATATTCACCGTATATAAAAATATTCATCGTATGTTAAAAACATTTCACCATCTATTTTTAAAATGTTCATACAATATTAAAAATAGTTCATAATACATGAGTCGCAGAGACTGTTTACAGAAAAGGAATGACTTCACCTTGAATACGGGTCTAAGAAAGCATCTGAGATAACATCTAATTAAGGCCGCCATGGTACGTAGCAAGAAGCGAGCTATTAGCCATACATCCGAACAAGACAGACACACAAGGCATGGATGGTAGCAATGAGGACGGCAAGAAGGCAAGCACAGCTGATGTGCAGCCATGCCTGGTCAATTAACAAAACAGGGGCAGAGGTTAAGATGGCGGCAAGGCCATCTCCCTCTCCCTCTCCCTCCCACTCTCCCTCTTCCTCTCTCCCTCTCCCTCTCTCCCTCTCCCTCCCTCTATCTCTCTCTCTCTCTCAAATTTGCTTCGCATCAAAGCACATATTCGCTTGACGTCTTTCTTTTTTTAAAACATTATAAAGTTGTTGGACTTTGTTGGTGTTTCTGAAACGGTATAAGACCCTACTTAATTTTTTATAGAAAATGTTGAGTGTGTATTCAAAAAATTTCAATGCATCTAAAAAGATGTTAAATGTATTTTAAAAATATTCACCGTATATAAAAATATTCATCGTATGTTAAAAATATTTCACCACCTATTTTTAAAATGTTCATACAATATTAAAAAGGGTTCATAAAACATGAGTCGGACAGACTGTTTACAGAAAAGGAATGACTTAACCTTGAATATGGGTCTAAGAAAGCATATGATTTAACATCTAATTAAGGCCGCCATGGTACGTAGCAAGAAGCGAGCTACTAGCCATACATCCGAACAAGACAGACACACAAGGCATGGATGACAGCAATGAGGACGGCAAGAAGGCAAGCACAGCTGATGTGCAGCCATGCCTGGTCAATTAACAAAACAAGGGCAGAGGTTAAGATGGCGGCAAGGCCATCTCCCTCTCCCTCTCCCTCCACCTCTCCCTCTCCCTCTCTCCCTCTCCCTCCCCCTCTCTCTCTCTCTCTCTCAAATTTGCTTCGCATCGAAGCACATATTTGCTTGACGTCTTTCTTTTTCTAAAACATTATAAAGTTGTTGGACTTTGTTGGTGTTTCTGAAACGATATAAGACCCTACTTAATTTTTTATAGAAAATGTTGAGTGTGTTTTCAAAAAAATTCAATGCATCTAAAAAGATGTTAAATGTATTTTAAAAATATTCACCGTATATAGAAATATTCATCGTATGTTTAAAAACATTTCACCATCTATTTTTAAAATGTTCATCATATATTAAAAACAGTTCATAATACATGAGTCGCACAGACTGTTTACAGAAAAGGAATGACTTCACCTAGAATACGGGTCTAAGAAAGCATCTGAGATAACATCTAATTAAGGCCGCCATGGTACGTAGTAAGAAGCGAGCTACTAGCCATACATCCGAACAAGACAGACACACAAGGCATGGATGGCAGCAATGAGGACGGCAAGAAGGCAAGCACAGCTGATGTGCAGCCATGCCTGGTCAATTAACAAAACAGGCGCAGAGATTAAGATGGCGGCAAGGCATTCTCCCTCTCCCTCCCCCTCCCCCTCCCCCTCCCTCCCTCCCTCCCTCTCTCTCTCTCTCTCTCTCTCTCTCTCTTAAATTTGCTTCGCATCAAAGCACAT